>NW_015163116.1:515573-529332 GCF_001447785.1 Gekko japonicus | reverse complement strand
GGACCGGGAGCGGCGAAAGCAAAGGCCGTGGAGGTTGGCGGCCTCTTCCTCGCTGCCGGGAGAGGGATGGATGGGGTGGGGGGGATGGGAAGGGAAGGGCCCGGGCCTCTCTTCCCGGCCGCTACCCGCGGCTGTTGGCCGCTCCCGGTCCGGGAGCGGCCAGAGCAAAGGCCGCGGAGGTTGGCGGCCTCTTCCTCGCTGCTCCGGAGCCCTCCGGAGCAGCGAGGAAGAGGGGGGTGGGCGCTCTGGCCTTTGCTCTGGCCGCTCCGCTAATGAACATCTACACGCGGCCGGGAGAGAGAGGGATGGACGGGGTGGGGGGAGAATTCTCCCCAGCGGAGCGCATTTGCACTCCGCTGGGAAGGGAAGGGCCCGGGCCTCTCTTTTCCCGCCGCTACACGCGGCCGGGAGAGAGAGGGATGGACGGGGTGGGGGGGATGGGGGAGGGAAGGGAAGGCCCCGGGGAAGGGAAGGCCCCGCTACTTACCCTCCTGCTTCGTCCTCGTTCTCACACGGAATGAGGATCGAAGCAGAGGGCGGGATTAAGTAGGGGGCGGGGCTTCACCACGTGACCGCCCCGCCCCCTAGAGGTTCTCTTCCGGAGCGGCGCTCCCCCCCGACTAGAGCCCTGATCACAGTCATGCAAACCAAACTTTTAAAGCCACACACACACAGTTAAACATGAAATCATTACAACAGCCATTCAACAAAACAAAACAAAACAAAACCTTAACGCTCAAGCCACCCACAGGGTAATTACCTAAAAGAGCCAAAGCCATCTTACAGGCCCTTGGTGGTTCATTGAATCTTGAAGACAGGCCCCAAGGTTGGTATCCCCTTACTTAGATTAAACCATTCTGTCAGAAAACTGTGGAGATATGAAATGTTTTGCAAAAGTCCTGTTAGCCTCTTGTCCTGACATAGATTTTTGCAGGGTGTATGTGGCTGACAACATATTACTTTTTGGTCCTCTAGGAACCAAACTGTAAACTGACTGAAGACTATTCCTCTGATTTTTTTAATTTTTTTTTTAAAAAACACAGTATGTGTTCTTCAGTCCACTTGCCCTCCTTCCTGTGCTCATTGTGCAGTCTGAGACATGAATGACACATGAATGGGAAGCAAGAATGACACCATCTTGTGTTATCTCCTCCAAGGCAGGATACTTAAAATGTTCAGGTCCACCAGGAAGTTACACTGCTTCACAGCTGCCTTGACATAGCTCTGATGTTCTTGGTAGAACACCATCGACAAAACTGTAGCCTGAATTCTTGCCTTTGATCAAAAGTGTCACTGCCTTAACTACATTTGCTTTCCAAATGTCTTAAGCAGCTGGGACTGCACCGGGGAAACAAAACTTTGGCATTTCCAAAAACTCTCGGGCATTGCTTGAACGTATGTAGTTGCTTTACACCGAAGTATGCCAATACTGAACAGTCTGCCAGGTGGCTGCTTTTCTGAACAGATGGAAGTAGCCCTGCTACCCGAGATTCTTTAACTGATGACCACAGGGACTAAATTTGAATCATTCTGCATGCAAAGGCAGTGCTCTGATGCTGAGCTGTGGGACATGCCCCTTCTGTCTGACTCTATCTTCAGCCTACTGTGTATCCCATCCTGGGAAAAGAGAGGCTCCTTTTCAACCTTATTTGCAAAGGAAAAAGAGTTAGGCTGCGTCTGCCGTTGCCTCATGCCTAGTGGGAGTGCTGTGCTCTGTATGGCTTCCCCCTCTTGCATCATGTTTTTCTAAGGAGTGGCCTGTTGGACCAAACTGAAACCAAGAAAGAATTCATGTTATCCATAAGGCTTACAGGACTTCTTCCCATGCAAAGAAAGGCTCTCCTACAGCTTACCTCAGACTTATGTTAAGTCTAGCCAGTTCTATTGATCAGGTTTTTCTTCTTCTCTCCTGGTGGTAAATATGGTGTAAATAAATAAAGCTAATGAGGGTGGAATTCAAAAGACTGGAGGTGAATATATTATGTGTTCTGGGATTCACTTGGAAGTGGTTGGATTATTACTTGGATATAGGCTGCCAACTCTAATCCTGTGCACCATATGTTGTCTGCCAGTGGGGCTGGGATAAAAAGCATCTGTGGTTCCTTCATGGCTCCTTCCACTCTTTCCCACTGTGATCCTTTCATCTGTTTCCTTTCTGCCTGTTCTGATGCACCTGGAGATTTGCTTGCTGCGACCATTGAAGGAGAGGAAAAGAGCTGTGAAGAGGAGTGAAGAGGGAGATGAAGATGCCGTTTTCTGCGCTTTAGTTGACGATTTAAAGAGGAAATGCTTAAGATTGCTAATTATCATGGATACAATATCTGGGGCCAGGGTGTCCCATCTTCCTGCCACAAACCACAGTGAAAACGGGATCTGTTACACACTGTTTGGGCATAGGATGCCCAATCAGCCAACCCTTGCTGGGCAAAGAAAGACCATGCCCTGCGGCTGGCAACTCAGTTTGGAGTAGGAAACAGCCAGATCCATGTCTTGGCAACATTGTCAGAACCATTGTACTGGTAAATGGCCAGGATGTGCAAGGGGAGGGAAGCCATGGGTTTAGCTATGAAGGTACCTGGACTGACAGAGGAAAGGCTGGGCGATCATGCTATACTTCTGGGGAATGGAGCTGCAAGAAACATGGGTATATTTAAACTTTCTCAGCGTTAGGCCAAGTGGAGTCTCCTGCTGTTGGAGAGACAAGGAAATTTGAAGGCAAGGAATGAGGAGGAGGAACCAGGTGCAAGAACTCCGTTTACCACTGAGCTCAGGCCATGGGGGGTGATCCTTTGTCCCTTGGTAAGCAATGAATGGGGTATACCATGTTGTGTATGGTGACCCACTGGGAACTTAAGAAATCTCATCTTGTGTGATTGTTGGATCCAGTGATCTGTTTGCACATGGATGGCTTACTTTATTTAAGCATATGCTTGAGAACTTTCCAAATGATACCGCCACATATATCAGACCTGCCTGCCTTCAAAACTCTGCCACCCTTAATGGCATACAAAATCCATCATTTGAGACAACTGACTCACCATCGCTCTTGTTAGGCTTGCATCTGGGCTTCTCCTCTCCCCAAATGAAGCTGAGTTAGTGGCATGAGTGGCTCCTTCAGAGCTGTTTCCAGTTAAATTTGCACAGCCTACCATTAGCTAACTATTGGGAGTACCTGATCCATCTGGAACACTGACAGAAAAATAGTGCAGGTTCATCTTTGGCTTGGAAGTCCCATGATGAAGGTCTGCATAGTAATGAGATTTAGTTCCACCATGGCTAATACCAGCCTGTGACACAGGGTGACCTGAAGAGTTCTTGAAAGTGGATGCGGTCAAACAGGGAGGTGCCATAGGGCTTGCAGAGAAGACAGAGCTCCTGTTCTGTTAATAGTTGCAGAAGTGTGTCGCTATTAATGAAGTTCTGCCCTACATGGTATCTTGGTGTCAACCTTACAACTCACTAGCCCATCTATACATACCTTCGTCATTTGTGACATACTGAGGGCATGACTTCTGTGGCGCGGCAAGATCACAAGCTGAAAGATCTGTATAAAGACTTCTCTAGCTGGTTGCCTGTGGGCATGACCCGGCCAGTGTCTATTTACAAGACGACATTCGGTGCTTCAGTAGGCATTTATCTTTATATCAAAGATATCAGTTTGATCCTGGCCAGACAACTTAACCAAGCTTAACCAACTTACCAGACAACTTAACCAACCTACCAGACAATGTAACCCAGCAGGTTCTGTTCTGTGTAAAACTATCAGCCTAAAAGAGAATTTCCCAGTAGGTTTTCAGACTGAGAGCTGGGAAAAACAAGTCCTACTGTGAAATCGGCTGTGTCCCATCTGTTGCTTCTACACTGTGAGTACCAGAAAGCATTCAATATGATGCATCACTATCAGACACATGCACTTTATAAGACAGCAAAGAATGAGTCTGCTGGCATTCTCAGGCTGCAGTGTGAGATATAGGGAAGAACTATGTCTGAAACTCTGGTGGCGATGAAAGCTGGTTCCCAAAGAAAAACAGAAAAGTATTTCTTACAGTTGGCACAAGTACAGCTTGCACAAGTCTGGAATGCTTTTCTTTAAAAATGAATCTGATGCTTCCCTGCAAAGGCAATTTAATTTGAGTTTTTCCTAGCAAAGTTGTTCTAATGGACAATAGTACTTTGACTTGAGTGATATCTAAGGGCTTGCCTTAACCCTGGGTTGTGTTAAGTACGCTGGGAATCAGAATCCTTTAAGAAAAACTTTTGCTCTAATGTCGGTAGAGGAAGCACAGTCCATTTATCAAGGGATGGCATAATCCATTTTAGCCTAAACTGGAGCACATAAGGACATTGCAATATGTACAAGAGAGTCCACTGACTGGACAGGGGAATATGTACAAGAGAGTCCACTGATTGGACAGGGCAGGGACATAACTGAGCTGAAAAAGGGATCCTTAGCAGACAACACAGCAATACCATTGAAAAGGGGTAGTTGAATCATGAATGCATAAAGGTCCTATGTAACTTGGACTAACCAAGGAGTCTAAATAAGAAGACAGTTTACCCTTAGACAGAAGACCCAAGGCAAGTGGAAAACATGTCCTCCAAACAGGGGTCTTTTGGGGCAGGAACACACAGGAACGGAGTTCCGACTAGCTCCCATGTTGGCCATGCCCAGCAGGAACTCATTAGGCCACACCCAACAGCAGAAACTCATTAGGATTGGCTACATTAGGGATGTGTGGCCTAACATGCAAAGGATTTCCTGCTACAAAAAAAGCCCTGGGTTTTGACAATAAACATGGTAAACAGAATAACAAGCAAAAGGTGGGTGTGGCTGGATAACCGCACTTCTGGTAACGTGGGGGTGCGGCCTAATGTGCTAATGAGCCGTGCTGTCAGGGGTGTGGCCCAATATGCTAATGAGTTCCTGCTGTTGGGTGTGGCCTATTATGCTAATGAGTTCCTGCTGGGCTTTTTCTACAAAAAGAGCCCTGCCTCCAAGCATCAAAATGAGGATACCTCTTATCTCTGGCATAAATCAGTTTGGCCACATGTTTTTTTGAATTGATTTCTAGAGGAAGAAAAAAGACCCTCCACCTTAAGATTCACAAGATATAACGGCGGAATTTACCATAGAGGTTGCCCAAATACCACAATGTTGCCCCCAGATGTCCTCGATGGGTCTACCAGTTTTACCAGAAGTGGCCTGAAACCACTTCCGGGAGTCACCCACTGGCCAGGTGAGTGCACCTAGCAATCCTTATAATGTACCCCATTAGGGGAAAAAATAAATGGAAAATTGCCTTCATAGTAGCCATAGAACACACTACATCAAAGCATCTGGCGTTTGTGCCACGCTATTTATTTTTTTAAGTCCATGAAGCAGAGTGGAAGAAGCAGGGTCTGTTCAGCAATATTACACAAACTGTGATAGGAGCAATGAGTCAACCACTTCAAGTAAACTTTAATCAGATAAATGGGATAGAAGTGGTTTTAATAAATAATTGAATTGCAATGGCTGTGGGCATTCCTTTTATTTTTAAGATCAGTGAGAGAGGCCTTGTACATGAGGTAGAATCTTGTGAAGTCTCAAGCAGAGTGTTCTGCGTGGTGACTTTGGAATAATCTTTTCAGTGACTTTGGACATCTCAGGGATGGCAACAAAGCTGTACTAAGCTGCCTTCTACAGAGTTGGTCTGACTGTCCCAATATAGTTGATTCAAGACTTTGGCAGCAGCTTTCAGGATTTCATGCAGAGTTCTTCCATAACCCTGCTACCTCATTTCAGAAGTATATACTAACATTATTTTGTTATATATTTGGTTAAAAAAACCAATATTGTCTCCCATTTTCCATATTGTATGTATGTATGTATACTGCAATGCTTTGTTTCCATTGCTTTCAGTGTGGGACAAATGTTCAGCTGTAACATTTTTTAAAAAATCCAGCCAATTGGGTTATAATTGCATCCCTCACCCAAGGAATCCACCTTTTCAAATTTCAGGCAGGTAGGACAAAGAATCCCTGTTTGATAGGCAATTAAAATTCTCACTTGGAGAATATCCACAGGGAGGCATTTGGCATGCCAAGAACAGTAGGTGCAGGTGACAAAACAGGCACAGAGGATTGCATTTTGCGCCCCAATAAGGGGAGAACTAAATTGTGCTTTCCCAAACATACAGCTTAGCAATAGCCAGAGGTCATTTCGGGGGGAATCACGGGGGATCGCAGTTCCCCCGGGTGAGATGCAGGGGGCGGGGCACACGACGAAGCACCGCCCCTACTTCCAGCCACCCCGCTTCCGGCCCTCATTCAGCCAGGAGGAGGCAGGAGAAGAGGGAGGGTAAGTTGCTTCCTCCCTGCCTCTCCCCACCCCTGCCTGCCTGGGGCCAGGGAGGGGCTTGGCGGGGCTTCCTCGCACTCCCACTGGCCTTGCAGGTCCACCACCGGGCCCTATTATGTCAGGGGGTGTGGCATATGCTAATGAGTTATGCTAATGAGTTCCCCTAGCTCTTTTTCTACCAAACGACCCCTGGCAATAGCCCTACAAAGCAAATGGAGAACCTGTTAAAAAAAGAAAGAAAGTTATCTCAGAGAACTATTCCAAAGGGGCAGGCAAATGGCAACACTGCTGTGCCCTTCTAGGGGATCCCAAAAGCATTCCCCAGTAGAACAGTGACTGGTGGAAACGCTGTGCATAGAAATTTATTGGCACAATCCTCTTTGGTGGCAAGATAAATACACCCCTCATGGTTGATAAACATGTCTTTCACTGTCGGGTGGAGTGTAATGGATGGACTAGGATCCAGGGAGATCTGGGTTTGAATCCCTACTCCACCAGGGACACTCACTGGGTAAATTTGGGCCAGTCGTATTCTCTTAGCCTTACCTATCTCACAGGGTTGTTGTGAGAAAACAGAGGAAGGGAGAACGATGTTCTAAGCCTCTTTTTTTGTGTCCCCATCAGGGAGAGAAATGGGAAATAAATAAATGAAATGCATACATGCTTTCAGCTTCTGCTGATTCACTCTCTCCTTTGTCCTCTGCCTAATGTCCTTGCGGAACTGAATCAGCATAATTAAAGCACCAGAATGCAGAGGATTAACTATTGTTCAGCATGATATGAGAAGTGTGTGTGTGGGGGGGTGTAATTTCTTCTTCCCTTCCTGTTCTGGCTTTGACCCCCCCACCCCCAGCCATCTGCCTGGTCTGTCTCCCTTCCCTACCCTTCAGCTACCCATCTGGTTCTTCCCCAACCTGCCCAGACTTCCAACTTGTCCATCCTTGTCCGCCTGTCCACCCAGTCTTTCCTTCCCCCACAAACCATAAGCAGAACAGGGAGAAGGAGACAATTTTACCTGATTCTCCCTCATTACTGCAGCCTCCCATACTGCCAGGCCCTCCCACCCCTCAGAAAGGATTTGGGGGTTAAGCAGCAGGCTGCTTGGGGAAGGGTAATGTGAAGAAATGTGAAGAATGCCAATGCCTTCTGCAGACTTTTCTGCTGGATCCAGCCCAGTAACCTCATGGTAAGCATAACATATACACTGGCTCCATTCCAGGTTGTGGTGAGGCACAGACTGGCCACTTGACAGAAAAATATCAGAGTCGTCACACGCACAAATTGTCACTGAGCCTACATCAGAGAGCGGGGGAACTGCTGTCTTGCTTTTGCTGAAGAGGATTGGCTATAATTGAGCTTTGCTGAATGTGGAATAAACCCCTAGGAAATGTAGAGAGAGAACCACAAAATGTCTCAGTTTGACCAAAGAATGCAGTTACCCCAAGTGATCTATTTCCATTTTGACTTGCGATTTGCACTCAACTCCTTTTTACTGTTTTTACAAGGGAGGTCACTAGTTTCTTAATTCACAAATCATAAGAGAGACAATCGAGGCAGGGGAGGAAACGGGGTAAATGCTTTAAGTGAACAAGGCCACAGGGTCAGTATCCTTACATATAAATCAATAAATCCATTAAAGTATAGTTGCATTCAACTGAAATTGGCCACTATTAGATATGGAGCTATCATGATTTTTTGGCTTACCATACTTTTTTTTCTTTACAGAGGTAGTTAATTTTATTTTGAAAACAGCAATAAAACCTAAGGTGTTGCTGGCCCAAACTAGGCATTTTTATTCCAGTAGTGTTGTTTTACATGGCAAGTCAATGGCATTTATTCTACTCTAGCATTCTATTATTTCCCAAACCTAAAAGCAGAACTTTTATCCAAGATACATTCATTTCTGGGATCCTGAGGATCAGCTGCACTTTTATGTCCCCAGCTGGCTCAGAGAGCCCACTTTGTGCCATAGCTGTGAGGCCTACCTCTGTAACTCAAAGTGCAGCTCTAAGAAAAGTTTATACCTTTACAAGCCCCATGACTTCAATGGAGTTAAAAGGGCATAATTCTGTTGAGGACTGCACTGTCAATGAACAGAGTCTGTGAAAATATTTGAGCAAAAGATTATGCCATCTTCACTACTCCTTGTGTGGTTTGACAGACCTATAGAGAAAGCAAACAACTTTAGTTAGATTAGGTATTAATCCTGATGTCTTGCAGCCTTAGGCATGTCAGGGTTATTTCAAAGGACCAAATAGTAAGGCCCAGGGGTCTTTTCCTAGAAAAAGAGCTGCAGGAGCTCATTAGCATACTGTATGCTAATGAACCACTAGGCTATTAGCATATGCCACTCCCCCTGACATCACCGGAGGTGATGTCAGAAGGGGAAGCAAAGGGGGGGGGCATCTTCAAAAGCCTCTCCTTCCCCTAGAGTTGGGCCACAGAAGGAGGAAAGAGGGAAGGAAAGAGAGAAAGTAAAGAGAGAAAGTAAAGAGAAGGAAAGAGGGAAAGAAAGAGAAGGAAAGAAGGAAGGAAAGAGGGGATAAAAAGAGAGAAGGAAAGAGGGAAAGAAAGAGAAGGAAAGAAGGATGGAAAGAGAGAGAAGGGAAGAAGGTGGGAAAGAGGGAAAGGAGGAAAAAAGAGAAGAGAAGAAGGCAAAGAGAGAAAGAAAAGGAAAGGAAAGGAGGGAAAGATGGCCAAGAGATGGAGGAAAGGAGGCTCTCCCACCCCCCATCAATCCCCCGCCACCCCAACCCACGTGGATCCCTTACTTATCGCTTCAGCGAGGCCCAGGGAACCCAGCAGCGGGGCTCTCCGGGTGTCCCCTGAGCCGCAGTGCTTCTGCATGGGCCCGGGGAACCCGGCTGCAGGGCTCTCCGGGTCTCCCCCCGGCCCCAGCTCTTCTGCGTGGGCCTGGGAGACCTGGCTGCGGGGCTCTCTGTGCCTCCCCCCGCCCCCAGCACTTCGGCGCAGGCCTGGGGGACCCGGTGGCGGGGCTCTCCACACCTTCCCCCGGCCCCAGCGCAGGGAGCTGAGGGCGGGGCTTGCCGCCGCCGGCTCCTGGGCTGCCGGAGTGGTGCTCCGGCCCGCTCCAGCCCCAAAAGACCCCTGGTTAGGCCTAACTACACATTGTGTTATTCCCTGGTTGCGGTCACACATGTGAGATAATGTGGGGGGAAGCGAGGCTATTTGCTCTGTAGGAATTTGACCCACATTTGCGTGATCACACAGTCCCTGGGAGCTGCGGGGGCAGCCCGCCACTGTGTGATCAGACACAACCACGAGTGAATCTTTTTTTTTTTGCAGCGTGTTCCCAGTGCGCTTGAACGAGGGATCAATGATTCGCATCTCTGCACTGAGTGCTCCCTACGCAGTGTGCGATGATGCACATACCGAAATGCGGGAGTGCGCTGGAGCAACTACATGGGAAAGTCCGTTCCTTGCCCATAGCAAGCCGTTTGCTACCAGACTTTCCCTAATGTCTTTTTACCCTGCTTCTGTGGCGGAGCAAAATGGGTTGCCAATGGGTGTGGGACACCTCCCAGATGTTCGTGTCTGATTGCGCCCTTAAAATCTGTCTGGCATTTGTGCCTATGGCGCGGCTAATTCTGCGTGTGATTGCGACCCCTGAGTCTTTTCAGGGTTTCCATTTTTTATGTGTGCAAGCAAGTTCCCCAATAGGTAATCAATTCCCAGGTCTGTAGGGCCTGATTCAGATCAGGATCATGGTACATGAGGAGAAGGAGGCTTTAACTTATCCTCTTCTGTTTTCCCAGCCTTAAGTGATTGGGGATGTGCACAATTTGTATTGGGGTACCAACTCCACATGTACTTATGGGATACACAGAGGTTTTCCACAGAGCAAATAACACTTCCCCAGGGCCATTTGGCTTGGGAATATGGAGCAGAGGGAAATTCATAAACATGCTCTTCCTGTGAGCTGTAATTCTGCTCTGAATTGGGCCACACCCAGTGGGAAACTCACAAACACACATCTGACTAACAGTCCTCATGGGACACAGTCTAAGGACTGTGTATTGTATAGAACAAACTTTGAGTCCAGTGGCAGCTTTAAGACCAACAAAATTATATTCGGGGTATAAGCTTTCATGTGCTAGCACACTTCTCCATATACCTGTTTCATATAGTTAGGCCATAAAAAGGTAAAGGTAAAGGTTCCCTTGCTCAAAAGCCAGTCGAATCCGACTCTAGGGTTGCGGTGCTCATCTCCGTTTCAAAGCCGAAGAGCCAGTGCTGTCCGAAGACGTTTCCGTGGTCATGTGGCCGGCATGACTAAACACCAAGGCGCACGGAACGCTGTTACCCTCCCACCAAAGTGGTACCTATTTATCTACTTGCAATTTCTTGCTTTCGAACTGCTAGGTTGGCAGGAGCTGGAACTAGAGACGGGAGCTCACTCCATCTTGCGGCACCCGGGTCTCGAACTGCTGAACTACCGACCTTCCACAGCCTGCAGTTCAGCGTCTTAACCACTTGAGCCACCGCAGCTCCTTAGTTAGGCTTTTTTTTTGTAAAAAAAGCCCAGCAGGATCTCATTAGCGTAATAGGCCACACCCAACAGCAGAAACTCATTAGCATATTAGGCCACACGCCATGCCTTACCTTGGTTTGCCCGGGCGCCCTGTGGCTGCGGGGAGTCCGGGCAAGCTGGCCCTTGGACAGGCCGGGGAAGGCATGGGGAGACATTTAAATGCCTCCCCGATCCTTCCAGGGCCCCCCTGGCTCACCCGCCTCAGAGTCGCCAGGGGGGTTTCCTCTCCAGGCCTTCCCTCTGTAGCCACGCATGCAGAGGTTTTGGCTGTAGTGGGCGTGGCCAACTCTGAAGCCAGCCGGAACTCCGTTCCTGTGCGTTCCAGCCCAAAAATAGCCCTGGCCATAGTAGTGATCATAGACCAAGGCGAATGGTTACATTTGTTCATATTCTGCTTCCCTCCCAATGTAATACCAGTGTAGCAGCAGCAAACATACCTGTGGCAGGAAATACCATGTGGCTCTCTTTTCCCTGTACGATGTGGGGAGAGGACGGGAAGGAGATTGTAAGCCACTCTAAGACTCTGAGTGAAGGGTGGGGTATAAATCATCGTCTTCCTCCTCCTCCTCTATCTTCATATTTTCCATCATCCATGAGCAAATGACAATGGCTACATGTCACAGGCAAGCAAGGAAAGCTTAGCCCACTGAAGGTTTTTAAAAAATGAAAAACAGCTTTGGAACATAGGAATTTAGAGGTAAGAAATGTAGGGAAGTGTGTGTGTTTTTTACACCAGCCATTTTTCTGCTCCAGAGATGCGCTCTCTATGCTGCGGCAGCTAAAGCCTTTTACAAGGCTCACAAGGCTCCAAAGTATGTTTGCTAGGTCAACGGCTCTTGCCATTTTATGGGAAGAATGGTTGGATACAGAAAAATAGGCAGGATAAGGTTAAGCAAGAAGCAAACGTACTTTGGAATCTTGAAGGGAGAAAGCTGCTGGGGGAGACAGTTTGGAGAAATGGTGTGCAAGGGAAAACTTAAGCACACCCCGTCCCCACTGTGAGTTCCGTTCTAAATTTGCTTTTCACTAAAGATTATGCTGAGATTCAGTTGTGCATGCTTACATCGAACCTGTCGCTTGCTCACAAGAAACACTTTTCACACACAAAGGCAATGCTAAAAGTGATTGGCATGTGTGCTAAGGGTGGCAGCGTAGCAGAAACAGTTTTTTTCACTGTTCTCCCCCCTCCCACCTTTATTTGAAATGCTTTTCAGGACACACACTGACAGTTCTTGCAGTAATGCCTCCTACAATATTTTATTTAGCCTATAGCATGTGTCAGATGGGTTCCGTACCTGACAGTGCTTCCTTTCTGAAAGGTTAACAGTACTTTTAATAACAGTTCCTTCGTCTGCAGCATGGAAGGCGGAGATCAAGCAGCCTCCAGCAGCTGTGCCATTGTTCGAATGCGCAACTGCGGAGAAAAATGGGGGGAGGGCATTTAATTGCATCAAGCTTGCTGATGAGTGATGGCAGCACATTGTGTCACCTTGAATTATATTGCTTCTTGCTGTTCAAAGGGGAGAAACTGCAGGCAGGGTATTTTTCTGCCGTCTTGCTCACCTTTCTTCACTGCCCTCCCCCTCTTCAATTTACCAGTTGCCATATTAGTTACAGGGACAAAAACAAGTCTGTGATTGGGCTGAGTTGATATCTGAACTAATTATCTCAACACTGCCCTTCCGTAGGGCAAGCCAGTTGGTCTCCATACAAAAGAATCATCAACGGATACACATTTTATATAAAAAATGGGAATGTTCATCATCAATCACTGGGAAAATATTTCAATTTCCAGGGCAGTCTGTCACCGTGCTCCAGCCAAAATAAAATAAAAACTTTAAAGGGCCACTGATAACATGCCCCAAGGACATAACAAGGACCTGAGATTCCTCAACCATTACAGGTGTTCTGAATGGTCTCTATGATCTCCTCTGCCTATGCTTGCCTCTGCGCACACACATTTTCATCCCATCCCGTATGTCATTCACCTGTTCTCCATTTTATTCCCACAATACCACTGGGTGGTAGGCTAGGCTGATCCAAGGTCATCCAGTAAACTTAATGGAAAGGTAGGGATTTGAATCTGGGTCTCCTCATCCAGTTCTCTCTCTCTCACTCTCTCTCTCTCTTTGTGTATTTGTGTGTGTGTATAGAGACAGAGAGACAGAGTTTTTCTGCCTACATGCATATCACATACACCTAGGCTAGTCATTTTAAGGTGCCACAAGATTCCTGCTTATTTCTGCTCCTGGACATGGACATGACTACACTATGGAAGTGATATCTCTGGCCAATGTGGTTTTTACGTTGTGAAGATGTTGAATCTAGCTTTATTCTGTCTTTATACTGCAATGATTTCCCTCTTCTATGAGTGAGGAGAGGTGACAGGGCTAGCTCTTACCTGAGTTGGTTCCCTTTGGAGAATGTACTGGAGGCATATGGTGTTGTAGTATTTACAAGTGGGGGAACCACAAGGACTTGTGGGTGAATACCTGGAAGTGATATCATGTTGCTAGCATGTTGAAATGATGCTTTAGGATTTGGGCAAAACTCTATGGTGTTATAGAATTTTGCCCAAATTCTAGAGAGTTGCCTTGATATCATGCCAGTGACATGATGTCACTTCTGATATTTGCCATAAGTGATGCCATACTTTCAATATGGCACCATTTTCCCCATTCCTGTGCCCCCCACCTTCCTTGATAGCTGGCAACCCTACTTTATCTGTCTTCTGCTTTCCTTTCTTGCATCCCCCTTGCAATCTCTATCTAGGAAAACTATGGCTGAGGTGTGGTGCCAGCTACCGGACCCAGCTGCATGGTGGTAGATCTCCAAGGACTTGCACATTTCCTCTGTACCCCCTTACC
>NW_015163116.1:504665-515527 GCF_001447785.1 Gekko japonicus | reverse complement strand
CAACCAACCAACTTCTACCCCCCCATCTTTGGCTATATTTATTATTTACTTCATTTATGCCCCACCTTTCTCCCCAGTGGGAACCCAAAGAATCTTAAATTCTTCTTCATTTTATCCTCACAACAACTCTGGCATGTAGGTTAGGCTGATAACGTGTAACTGGCCCAAGGTCATTCAGTGAGCTTTCACAGTAGAGTGGGGACTGGAGCCTGGATCTCCCAGCTTTCAGCCTTAAACTCTAAACATAACACACACACTGTCTTTTGTTGTGGTGGCTGCTGTTGAATAGTAGCAAGTAACTGAGCCTGGAACATGCAAATTGGGTGGCAGCAAGCTGCCTGGTGGCTGCTGGGGGGGCCCTTGTCCTGGTGAGTGCTAAAGACCAAAACAGGCCTGGGAAGGGCCTTGTCCTTTCCCTTTGCCTTTTACTGACAGAAACCAGGGTTTGAAGACTGGCAATACTGTTGAGGTTGCCTAGCAGCGTTCACAAGCAACCACTGATTTGCTTAAAGCTACAGGTGCTGTTTCTGTTATTTTGAAGAGTTTGAACCCCCCCCCCCCCGACGGACCACGGTGCCCCTGCATTCGCCGCATGGAGGACTGGGACGACGACATGAGTTTGCACCCGTTTATTGTACTTAACACAAGACTAACTAACGGCCCGACAAGGCCAACTATATACATACCCACCTAGCACCCCCGAGTCCCATTGGAGGGTTTGAATTTCCCGCCAAGTGGCTATTGGTTGGTGCTGGGGGAAATAGGATCCTATATTCGTATTGTTCAAGGGAGCCAAGCTCCTGTCTGTGCCGCGGGCCCCTAGTGGCGGTCCACGTACATAACACCCCCCATGTACTTTTTTCAGATTTCAGACTTTTCTGTAACTCTGGGGCTTTTTCAGCTTTGGAGAAAGATCAGTCTTGTCTGTTCATGGCTCTAGTCTCTAGATGTAAATATCCACAGATTTGGCCATGTTGAGAATTAGATACATTGATTCACAAAAATTTGGGTAGAACATAGGCACTGCTATAGGCAGGAAATCTGCATCCCACATCAGATTAAATTTGGGTAGAACATAGGCACTGCTATATCAGATCTCATGAGAGAGGAAGAGAGATCCTGTACCTTCAAGCTGCTTCACTGTTGGCAGATGACAGTTTGCTCTCTGTCTGCTTTTTTTCTCCTGCCTACAAACGAAAAATCTCTCTCTCTGGCTGCAGTCACACACACTAAATAATCCACGTTCAATCCAACTGGATTTTGCCATGCAGTAAAAATCCAATTGGAAAGTGCACTGAAGGTGGCTTGAAAGTGATTATTTAGCAGGTGTGACTGCAGCACACATACTCATCTCACCTTCCTCAACCTCCCAGTCAAGGACAGAGCTATCAGGAGACTATCTCATAATAATTAGTGGCCATTGAGGAAACAGCTGTGACCATTAAGGGGCGTTAGCATTCTTTTGCCATAAGTCCTCCTGACTCCAGTGCCTAGGCCAAAACTATTCTGATAGACCCAGTCTATTTTCACATGGCTTATTTGCCCCAGGTTTGATGCTGTTGGGAAGCTGGATTTTTTTTCCTGTTTCCCCACAGCATTGCAGTGCATTTGTGCACCTCATGTTGTTTCTCAGCTTTTCTCCAGTCTTTCTCAAACCCGTTTCACTGTGAAGTTCTGGGAAAGACTGCAGTAAAGCCTCCATGGCTGCCACGTGGGTAGAAAATTTCAAATTTCCCCAGTCCTGCCCACACAGCAGCCGTTTTCCCTGCACCTGTCTCCATGTTGGCCATTTCTTTCCCCTGCCACTGGGGAGCTTTTTAGTTTTAAATTGTTGTAATGCTATTTCGTTATTCAATTGCCAATTTCTGTATCAGGTTCTCTGAATTCCCAGCTTTCATTAAGAAAAAGTCTCTAGCCCCTTTCATTGTGGAGCTACAAGGAAAAGGGCAGATGTCTGCAGCAGAAGGGGCTGGAGACCTTTTTTAAAATTAAAGCATGGGGATTCAGGGAACATGATGCAGAGATTGTTGCATCATTATAATGATGTTCAATTGCAGATTTCTTAAAAACTCTGGAAATACCTGGTGGCATATAGGGAGGGGGGATGGTCACTGTTAAGGGACAATGGCAAGGAAACTACAGGAAATTATCCCCTTTGGAAATCTTATTACCACTGCAGCAGCTGCAGCAGCAATGGAGAAATGACACAAGGATATCCCCATGTGGAAAGCATCCTTGGTAAAGAGACAGCAGCTTCATGACACAATTTTAAACCACTGTGTGCTGCTTTAAACATTATAAATGGGGGGGGGGAAGTGGTCTGATCTGCTATCAGATGATGAACCCATTTTCTGTCATCCTGTATAGCCAGAAAAATGGTTAGATCTTCCTTATTTGGGTTGGATATGAACTGGAGACAATTCCATTTGAATTAGTTATTCTTCTGGGATTAACAAAAAGGGCAGGTCTGGATCAGATTTTCATGAGTTAATTTCCAAATGTACGTTCCTGACCCTTTCCAGGTTTGACTGCATGCCTGAATTGCTCAGTTTTTAAGATATTGGTAAGCCTAGTTCAGATAACTTCAAACAAGATAAAAATATGAATGGAAGCAGAAATAGAACAGCAGTGGCAGACTGTGCCCCTGACCACCAGTCAGACTGCATAATCATGTCCATGTGAAATTTTACATATTCGGGCTCAGGGCATACATACGATCAATCGGTGCAAGGAGGCCAGATGTGGGGCCTGCTGCCATGATCCTGTTCGACCTTCCATACGGGGAGCGGTGGCACAGAGGATTTATCCTCTGGTTATAATAGTAACATCTGCGCTGAACAGGCTTGCTGTCAGTTCTAGCCCCGCGCTGGTGTGAGCTACCAGCGTTGTCCCCAGCTCGCCGTCTACCCAGCGGTTCAAAAGCTTCAGCAAGTAGATAAAATGGGTACCACTCCTTAGAGAGAGTGGGCACACTGAACCACCACCCCCCGTGGGGTGGAGCGGTGTTCGCTGATGAACGGAAGTCCAGCTCGCAAGATCGGAAAAGCGTAGAGAGATCTCAGCATGACGAAAGCCTGTAATGGGTCATTCCGGCCAGGCGGTGGCAGTGCGGCACTACAACTCAAAGGAGTCTGGAGAAAAGCTGACACCATCAAACTAGGCCGAGGAAAAATGCTGACTGGATCACGTCTCATCTTCAACTGAATGAACCCTCATCAGCTGCGAATGTGTGTGATTTAAGATGTATATATGTTGTCCTCCCTTACCCCACAAATCATTGTTAGTCCCTCGTAAAAATGAGTAACTGTAAATCGCTCAGAGCCAGCAAGCTCTGCAGGATTAAGCAATCAATAAATCGAAAGATTATTATATTATTATTATTACACTGACTGTACAGCTTTATAATGATAAAGGGGAATTACCAGATTGTCATAACTAAAGTTAGGTGAGGCCATGCTGACTTTTGTTGTCCTGACGGAGGATTTGAAATTGACTGTGTGTTATGGGGATGATCCATTAAATGGATGTAAGCAAAGTTCAGTCATGCTGCCTTGGTCTCTAAAACATGTCTCCTCCTTCCTTTGGACATGGTGGTAATGGGTCCAGCCTCAGTCTGTGAAAGTCTCTGGGACATTTATTGTCATCTCAGTAGACTAGGAGAAACCCAGTGCTGACTCTATCAAATGCAACAACCTTAAATACATGTTACAACTTCAGTAAAGGGAGCCCTGGAGTTTTATTAGAGATGAAAATGTACTCTCCTTGGGATTGTGACAGGGATTTCTTTGGAGGTAATAGTGTCCCCAGAGATACTCTGATAGGAACAATAGATTTATGTAAAAAAAATGAATAATGTAAATCCTATCCAATTTGCATCCGAGGCAGCAGAGTTTATTGTAAAGTTGAAAGCCAAAAAAACTGCTCTAAGATTTCTCTAGCATTTGTGCCATGTCAAATATGCTTCTCCCCAGCCCCTCTGAGTCTAGAGATAACAGGACAAAAGGAAAACTCATTCCGAACCCATCCAATGAGCCTCTGTTTGTTTTACCACATTAGAACTAACAAAATGGCTTAACCTACAGAGAGGTCATTTTTTAGCCAAAAAATTGCATCTTGCTGACAGCTCGCATGCCAAGCTTCAGGCCAATTCAATTGAAGAACAGCTGTATAATAAATCAGTTGGGGAAAAGGGGGCTTTGACTGAAATGGCAGCCGTTATTTAAGGTTACTGCAGTGGCAGAGTGGTATTCTCCCTCTCTCTCTCTTTCTCTCTCTCATATCTGGCTTGTTGAGGAGAGTTTCTTGAGACAAGATGGCTGTCCTTGGTTTTTGTTTTGCAGAACTACTCATCTGTGGCTCTACAGAATGGAGATAAAATGGTTCGTTCCAAAGGTCTGTGATCCAGTGAATATCATGCTGACATGGGAGGTCTGTCCCCAACCTTATACAGATGTTCAAAGGCTATCTGTCTCTCATTATTGGATGATACCAGTGTATGACTGCCCCTGTCTTACTCTGTTTGGGAACTTTGGGCTGGCTGCTATCAGAGACAACCATACTGGGCTACTTGAATTCAGTGGGCTAATAATAACAAAAGAGTTTGAACCTTCAGGTGGTGCCTGGAGATCCCCTGGAATGACAACTGAATTACAGCTGGAATTAGAACTGGCTCGCACCACCCCTCTGAAGAAACAATAAACCTACCAGACTGACTGTTCCCAGTCCATTTTTCATTACGTACTTAAGCTGAAATGAAATGCTACTAAAAGGACATTATTTGAACTTTGATGTCAAATTTTGCTATGAATATAAACAGTTTAATAAAACAGGAGTCCAGTGGCATCTTAGAGACTGATAGAATTTACTCCAGCATAAGCTTTCATGAGTGACACTGGAATAAATTCTGTAAATCTCGAAGGTGCCAATGGACTCCTGTTTTATTTTGCTGCTACAGACAAACATTGCTACTCCTCCAGAATTATAAACAGTCTAGTTACTAAATGGAAGAACTGTATCTCAGAAGGTTGGTGTCAATTCCCTTTTAGTTATGTTACTGGTCAACAAATAATGTGCATTTCTTTTTGCTTTCATTTTTCAAAAAAAATCACTTGCTTTGTTTTCATTTCTGTGGCAAATACATACAGGTTTTCATTCCAGTGGTGATGAATTTTTCAGGGACTGTACTCTGTACCCATGGGACCAACCCTATCAAAGTTTAGGTAGCTAGAAGAAAATGTCACAGTTTCATGGGCAACTAAAGGCAAGCACTTCTGGCTATAACATCTTTATTTTCCCATTCTCTTTGGATAAAATATGCCCCTCATGTAAAAGTTCCACCCTGGCCAATTTTAGGCTACAAAGTACAGATTTTATAGGCAATTAAATTCTTGCATGACAAAGCACAGTGACGCACTTGGTATCCCAAGAGGGCAGGCAGAGTTACAGAATGGGCAGAGGGAGTTGTTTGGTACCCTCAGGAAGGTAGTGTGGGCATGGAGTGTTGCATGTGCTAAGGGGGAGGGTACCACCTCTGCCTTGTTCTTAGGCACAGTACCCATCTCTGTTCCTTGTTCAGCCAGGAAGTGTGAGTGCTTGGTGGAATGCAAAGTGACATGACCTCAAACAAAACAGAACTAGCTCAGGTGAATGGATGTTGGCTGATAGGTTGCTGCTTATATATAAGTTAAAAAGCCCTCCTGGAGTCACTGCTGGTTGATGGAAACTGTGGGAAGCAAAACTTACCAGCAGGATTCTTCATCCCCGGATTCTCTCTCTCCTTCTCACTGTCTCTTCCTCTCCCTATGACCCACTTTTAATAAACAAATGCACGTCTCTATGTATGACATGATGCAGGGCGGTAGATATTTGAATGAATGGGTTTATTCAAAGTTACCAGAGTTTTAGCTCAATGCAGGATGCATCTGAATAAAGATCTGGGAGAACAGCTGATTTAGATCTAATACACGGTTGAACTTTATAGACTCAATATTCTGTGGGGCTTTGACTTTCACTGGTCTTCCACCCATCCATGCAACAGGCAGGCTGAAATGTTCAGTGTGATCAGTCACGCACATCTGGTTTAGTACAACATAAAGGACCACTCTAACTTGGATTTGAAAGGTGAGCTGAGTCTCTGCATAGAGGACTTCTATAGTCTGGCTGCTTGAGCAACAAGTTCACATTTAGGCTTGTTACTTAGAAAAGAAATAGAAGCTCTTTATTGTAGGAGAACTCCATACTAGATAGGAAAGGCAGAGTAAAGACTTCTAGTTAGCTATCTCAGCTAGGATGGAGAGATTGTAGAAAGCATGTCCAGTCCTCATGGTTGCCAAAGGGAGAGCGAGAAAGAGTGAAGGAAAGTGACTGGAAGGAAGGAACCCCTGAGAGTAGCATTCTGGGCAATAAAGAGACAGCTGCAGGGATGGACAAAGGTCAAAGAGCAGTCTGTCTGACCCTGTACTAACTCTCCACTGCCCTCCCCTGAGACACCAAAGTCTGTGCTAGCATTAAGGGACATTGCACAGTCTGTTCTTTCCAACAGGATTTGGGACGGTAAACTGGAGATCTGCCAGACTGGCTGTGGTGAGGTTTTCTTAAAGAAGCATTTTCTCACCAAACAGTAGCAAGTGTAGTACAGCAAGGACAGGTTCTAGGACCAGTTCTGCCAGGAATGAACAAGAATGTCCTGCAAGAAAAGTGGTTGGGTTTCCTCCAGTTATATTCCTCTAAGAAGAAGAAGAGATTGGATTTATACCTCGCCGTTCAGTACCCGAAGGAGTCTCAGAGCAGTTTACAATCTCCTTTCCCTTTCCCTCCCCACAACAGACACCCTGTGAGGTAGGTGGGGCTGAGAGAGCTCTGTGGAGAACCACCCTTGAGAGAACAGCTCTGAAAGAACTTATGGCTGACCCAAGGTCACACCAGCAGCTGCATGTGGAGGAGTGGGGAATCAAACCTGGTTCTCCCAGATTAGAGTCCACACTCCTAACCACTACACCATTCTGGCTACACATAAACAGGCAGTTACTCATCCGTTTCATCTGGCACTCTGATGCCAGAATAAGTCAGCTCCCTTCTCCAGTCAAAATCAGTATGGTCCCTATAGATGATGAAGACCTGCTTTATCCTGCTGTGCTTTATCATGGGATTTGTGTGTACAATGCAAGCCTGTTTCTGTTACATCACTCTATAGAGATCAAATGCTTACATTCTGTTCCAGTTGGAGATCTGGTCTTTCAATAACAAAAAGTAGAAGAAGAGTAGAAAAAGCACACCTCACTCTCTGTATTATTATTATTATTATTTCATTTTGGCAGGAACACTATATTCCCTGTTAATGTTTCTCAGCCATAAAAATCCTTGCACAAGCTTGCAGTATTCAGGCACATCAAGAGGGTCAAGAGGATTAAAAAAAATAGCACATGTGCCATTACAAAAGCAGCCATGCACTTCTTATTTATTTCTCTCTCTTCGGTTAGAGCCAAAAGGGAAAAAAACAGCCCCCCTCGACCTAATCAGTTCCTTGTTGTGTTCCTTTTATTTGTCATGTCTTCAAATCTGTAGTCAGCTGCCAAGATTTTCCTATTTAACTTTAATGTAGACTGCAGGATAGAATTTCTTCTGTGTTCAAACCTTTCTTGCCCACCTTTTGCCGAATATAATTTGTAATGCAGTTTAAAGCCTGTAACATGCAGCACAGACATGGTAAATACACCCCAAGAGCAGACGCGAAGGCTTTGACATAGCTTGCTACTAGCCACAATGCCCATAAAAAACACTTCACACAATATGGGCCCCATTCACACGGCGAATTTGCCGCAGGAGAGCCACGATGGAATGGCGGATTTTCCGGGCGCGATCACACCACAACATCTGGCAAGTGGAGCAAACCCGTGGCCAACCCGTGGCATGCCGCCGAAAATGCGTGATTAAAAAATACCTCCTCGAAGGTACTAGTAAACGGTTTGCCACGGGCTGCCTCCGGACTCCCTCGGTGTGATCGCACCGGTGCGCCTTTTCCCTCCGGCTGTCTTCATTGCAGTGCACACGCCGAGTGTCAGAACTGTGGGTTGCTGCTGACGCGGCTAATTGCGTTGTCGCACGTCTAATTGCGGCGCCGCAAATAGCCATGCCCCCCCCGCGTTTTCCAGCCCGTGTGACCGGGGCCATAGTCAGGTTTTTTTTAAGTCTTTAGGATCTGTTAAGAGCACATTTAAGTAGTGCAGCCAACAGGACTAGTTAACTGTGGTGCAGTGATTACACCCCTGAACTGGATGGCCCAGGCTTGCCTGTTCTTGTCAGATCTCGGAAGATAAGCAAGGTCAGCCCTGGTTAGTACTTGGATGGGAGGCCACCAAGGATGTCCAGGGTTTCTATGCAGAGGCAGGTGATGGCACACCACCTTTGAATGTCTCTTGCCTTGAAAAGCCTATGGGGTCGCCATACGTCAGCTGCAACTTGATGGCACTTTCCACCACCACCAATGGCTTAGTGTAAGAAACAGGACTGGGCTACACTCAGTCAAAATCCGCACTCTGCGATGGAAGCTTGCTGGGAGACCTTGGACTAGTTGGGGTCGCCATATGTCAGCTGCAACTTGATGGCACTTTCCACCACCACCAATGGCTTAGTGTAAGGAACAGGACTGGGCTACACCCAGTCAAAATCCGCACTCTGCCATGGAAGCTTGCTGGGAGACCTTGGACTCTTAGCCTAACTCTTAGCCTAACGTACCCAAAAAGGTTTTTATGAAGATAAAATGGAGAAGGGAGAACCATATTAGCTGCCTTGAGCTCCTTAGGGAAGGGGCAAAATAAAAATGCAACAGACTTTTGGAACTTCTGTGTAACTTTGGACTCGCGCTTCTGCAGTTCACCCTTATTCACAAAGCACATGTGCGAATCATACAATGGTAATGAAAAGGGGATGGGCAAGTGACTCTGCCCACTTGAAGAAGAGGCCGTGCACCATAGGCTGCCCTTTGCATGAAAGTCTAAAGTTATGAAAGCAAAAACATTCACAGACTAGTGTATCATACAACCATACATAGCAGAAGGGCAGCATTGGTCATGGCTCTCTGAAGGTCCACGCTTGATAGCAAACTTGACTTTGCTGCCCCTTAAATGGGTATAATAGCTTTGAATGGTGTCTGAATGGCAAACTCATACCTATCCCTCCCACTCAAGCTTCTTATGAAGAAGTGTTTCACAAATTCAGGAACCCATTAAGTATCAGTATAATATCTTAATGGCTCATGTGCATGATGGTGTACTCGTTCCCTTTCTGTGTAATGTAGTCAGAATGTGCTAGTTTCTTTAAGATTTCTGTAGGTTGCAATCTTTGCAATCTTCTAGTGGCTTCAAGCATTGCAGTGCTATGAACAGGGCCAGCACTAATAGGAAGGAAATCACACCAATGTTATAGAACATGCTCAGGGTTTTAGGGGCAGCAATGAAGGAATGTACAACCTGAGAGGTGCCTGCTAGAAATCCTTGCAGTATTCCATTAGAACAGATTCCGGGGCACATCTCTTGCACTGCACATGGTGGTGCGTTCTGTGAAACTTCCATCCCAGCTGCTTCTGTGGTGGGCACTTTCAGAATTTTGAGAAAGGGTAAAAAAGGCCACAACACAAAGTGGTTGCTGAACGATGGGGAAGGGGGGCACGCTAATCCTTTCCCATACATATTTTCAAAATAAAACTTCGGTGAAATGAAACGTTCAAGAGAAAAATGGAATATTTCAATTTTATAAGGTGAAATCTTTAAGGTAATAGTTTAATTATTTAATCGTACTAGTATTCGATGAAATCAATTGTATTGGGTGACCTTAGCTACCATCACCAAGTGGGACGGGGAATTTTTAAAGGGGAATCCAAGCCTTTTTCAGCTGCTGCAGCCTCTCGTGGGGAGATGCTCCTTATATGTGCAGTCACCATGTTGCCTTAAAAGGACAATGTGAATTTTTAATTTCTGTATACACAAAGCAGAACTTCAAAAGCCCCCCCCCCACAGTTTTGTGTATTAAATACAGAGGCTATACACATCTGACGACGTTGTCTAGTTGAAGCCAATAACGGAGAGTCCATAAGCCTCTAGTTATTGGGTATGTGTGAAAATATTCTGAATTCGGCAGGTCCTAAGATTTTGGGGTAGATTTCCCAGGCTGATGTTTAAATCCACAGTCATCCTCCACTTCCTGTTTACTTGTATCTTCTGGTTTCTCTCATATTAAAACTTTTATTTCCTTGGAGTGAATATCCTCCCCCCCTTCCTTTCTGCTGCTGGTGAAGCTGATAATGGGGCAAACTCTACAGCAGTATCCAAGCAGTAAACATAGTTTAAAAGATAGCACAGGATCCCCCAATATGGAGTCACCAGGAAGCGTCTCAAAATCCCCCTGAGCTACCTGAAAACCAGCAGAATCCATTAATACCCAAGGATGAACCATCCACCATGGTAAAGTGGCTGATTGTAGTGATACGTTACATATATGGTTAGTAGATCAATCATCTCAAATTTGAGTTCCCTAAAAACTCTCGGGTGGAGTTTCTGGTTTAAGTGACTCACCACTCAGACGCACCCTGTCCAGCTCCGATGGGGTTGTCCTGAGCTTCGGCTGACGGGAGGGGTTTGAGCTGGTCCCGGACCCGCTGGGGTCTCTGTAGGAGACCCCCAGCCTGGGGAGCTGAGGAGAGCCTCTTCCAAGGCAACGGCTGAGGAATTGACGCACTACTTTCTCCCCGATAGGTACCGTTGCCGAGGAGCCAAGATGGCACTTAGAGACGACTGCCGGAGCAAGCGACCACGATCAAAACTTTAAAATGCTTCCAAAAGATCTCCAGGTCTCCAAACTGTGAGTTA
>NW_015163116.1:478119-504625 GCF_001447785.1 Gekko japonicus | reverse complement strand
AAAAAAAGGCTTCTAAGAAATTCCCGAGGCTTTAAAACATGAGTTAAGCAATGCTCAAGTGAATTCAAGTGAGTATTATACCTTGGGAACAAATAGAAGCACCTACGGCAAAGCGGGGGCGGTGAAGGGGGAACTCAAGATCTCCCCCCCACACTAAAACTCAAAGCGGTTTTGAGGCGGAATCAAAAGACTTTAAACAATTATATTTGTTGGAGAATTTAAGCGAACTGATAAACTGCAGATTGAGTTAAAGTGAAAAGAAATTGCATAACTTTCATCTTGTTTTGAGAAACTTACTTCTTGTTGATATTATGGCTGGAAGAGGGCGGAGGGTGCCGTGGGAGAAAAGAATGCAAACCAAAAAATAGACACCCAACAACTCCCTCCTCTTCAAACCAGGAAGTAAACTCGGACATGTCCACTCTATTAGCAAACACTTTGCGCCCCCTAATGGAACAGATGACGAACCTCAGCTAAATAATGTATAAGCCCAATTGATTTCTATGGACCAGGGATCTGGTGCTTAAACTGACGCAAGGGAAACCCTTCAAAATCAAAGACGTGGAGATAAAAATCTTAAAGGATATTCCCTATGAGGTCAGGAAACGGAGGAGATCATATAAAGAACTGACGCTATTTACACAAAAAAGGGATACAATACAGATGGGCATTCCCCGAAGGACTAAATTTTACATTCAAGGATAAAAGATATAAGATTGACTCTGTTCCTAAGGCCAAAAAATTTATGAACCAATTGTCCAGTTCAGCACAGGAAAAAAGAGAAGAAATCTAAAACTACTGAGGAGGAAGAAGATGATGAAGAAGAAGACTCCTACTCACAGGAGTCAATAAGCTCAAGTAACAGTTCTACCCAGACATGGCATCTGAAATGGGAGAAGCCGCTCCCAAACTTCGAAGAAGCAAAAGAAGCAAGAAGAAAAGACTCTGAAACAAGCATGATTGTTTGAAAATGCAGTTTATTACTATTATTTCCCCCCCTTTTTTCCTTTAGTATATGTTAATTCTGAGAATTCTTAGGTGTAATAGCTGAACATCTTAATACTATGATCGTGTTACAAAGTTAGTTTTTTCCATACCCATATACTTTAGATTTTAGAGTACTAGGGGATATAGTTTTCCTTTCCCCCATCTTTTTAGGTACATTTGTATTAGATTCCTTACCCCGATATCTTTTAGGTATAGAATTAGGGCATTAGTATTCCTTTCCCCCATCTAGTAGTATTGTAGTTTTTATATATATACAAATAATAAAAATCCCCTATGGGGGGCAAAAAAAAGAGAACTCTCGGGTGTATGCCATCAGGACCAGGAGACTTATTTTTTTTTAATTCCCCCAATAGATCTAGAACTTTATCTCTTGTCACCTCAATTTGACTCAGTTCTTCAGACTCCCTTCCTGGAAATAGTGGCTGTGGCTTGTATACATGCCCCACACTTTCCCAGAGAACAGAGATGCAAAGAATGTATTGAGCTTCTCTGCTAACTCCCCATCTTTCTTTAGCAATCCTTTTATTTCTTGGTCATCCAACAGCCCAACTTCTTCTCTGGCTGGTTTCTTGCTCTGGATATATTTTTAAAAAATGTTTATTGTTTTTAGCAATTTTCTCCTCAAATTCTCTTTTTGCATGGCTAATTATTACATTACACTTGTTTTGGCAGACCCTGGGCTCTCTCGTGTTCACTTTAGTGGGGCAGACCTTCCACTTCTTCTAAAGTCTAGTTGCTTTTTATGGCTTCCTTGACTTGGGTCATTAACTATGCAGGCATTCTTTCAGACTTGGCAGTGCTTTTCTTGACATGAGAAATGCATTCTGTCTGGTCTTCAATTAGTGTGATTTTAAATAGTTTCCAAGCATCTTCTACGGATCTGACTCCCTTGTGTTTCACTTTCAGGTGCCTTTAAAATATTCTAATTTTTGTAAAGTTCCCTCTTTTGAAATTGAATGTTCCTGTTTTTGACTTTAGGGATAACTTTCCATTGATACAAATGCAGAACTTAATAGCATGGTGGTCACTGCTCCCAACTGGTACAACAACATCTACATCTCCCACCAGGTCTCAAGCCCTGCTCAGAACCAAGTCCAGGATTACTACCCTTCTGGTTAGCTCTGTGATCAACTGTTCCAGTGCACAATAATTTATGATGTCTAGGAATGTAATTTCTACAGCATGACTCAAACACATGTTTATACAGTCAATGTAAAGGTAGTTACAATCACCCAGCATCACAACATTATCCACTTTAGTCAAGTCTCTTATTTCCTTTTCCATTTCAAGGTCAGCCTCAAGGATTTGATCAGGTGGATGATAGTACATCCCATAAGACCCATAGGATATCTGATGAAGGGAGCTTTGACTCTCAAACGTTTATACCCCCCAAATCTTGTTGGTCTCTAAGGTGCTACTGGACTCAAATCTAGCTGTTCCACTGCAGACCAACATGGTGACTCTCCTGAAACTATCTCCATAGGGCTCAGTATTTCCACTCATATCACTTTAACCTGATATTTTCTAACATTTGATTCTATGCTCTCTGATATACAATGCAACACCTTGCCCAACACGTCCTTCCCTGCCCTACCTATAGAAGTTATACCCAGGGATGACCATATCCCATTGATTCCCCCCATTCTACCATGTTTCTGAGACACCCACTATATTGAAATTGTCATTTAGTACCACAAATTCCAGCTTCCTCATCTTGGCTCAGAGGCTTCAAACGTTGGTAGATACTTATCGAATAACCCTCATCTCCCTCAGCCCCTTTGTCTCCACACATGGCCTTCTTTTGCCATTCTACTCTCACTCCAAAGTTCTATTGTGCTCCTACCAATATTACTCTGAGTGATTACACTGTCACCTCTTTGGACTGAGTTGTTCTGAACCAGAGGATCCACAGCTGCTGTCAGCTTTTCCCCTTGGGATTAGTTTAAAAATTGTTGATATTAAGTGCCAGCGGTGTGGTTCCCTTTTGGTTCAAGAGGACTCTCTCAGTCTCCATGACAGCAGAGCTGTCAGCACAGGTGTGGGTCCCTTGAGGTCTCCCCCACAAACCCCTCTCTCTCCCTCAGCTTCTCCAAGTCAGCAGCAACCCTACCCTCAAGGGAACAAACTGAGAGCCAAGAGGCCCATGCATCAGTTACACACCCACAATTTCTGCCTAGTGGGCAGATAATCATACATGTGGTACTCCTTGAAAAACACTGGACAGCCCCCATTCACCTGCTGGCTTTCTACCTTCGTAACCGGTTTGGTTGTTTAAAAATGTTTTAGGGTGTTTCCTGGAATCTGTGCAGATTTCTATAACAAGAAGGATTGTGCTCTACACAGCCCTCTTTGCAGATATGGATCTTGTACATCCCCTTTTAGGAAGCCCAGGCTCCTGTTCCCTCGATCTCCCTTGCTGAACGCCAAAGCTCAACTGCATTGTTAGAAGTCTCTGTTCAAAAGCAATGGATGAAAGCCTTCAAGAAACATGTATGCCTCTGATGACCTCTGAATTACAGCTATAAGCTGTGGCTTCACTACCCAGGAGACAATAACAGGCAGCTGACTCAGTGGCTGGAGCAGTGGAGTGTAATGGTGTGAAGATTTTAAGAGGGGCAGAAAAAGGGCAAGGGAAGAATGTGCAAGGTAACAAAGGACAGGGTGGAAAGGAGGGAGTATGACTGGGGAAAAGGATGACAAAGAAAAGAAGGAAACTTGAAGAGATATGAGAAAGGAATATGGAAGGGATTAGGAAGTTGGGCCCTAACCTGGATGGCCCAAGCTAGTGCAATCTTATCTGATCTTGGAAGCTAAGTAGGGTTGGCCCTGGTTAATACTTAGATGGGAGACCACCAAGGAAGTCCAGGGTTGCTATGCAGAGGCAGGCAATGGCAAACCACCTCCATTCCTCTCTTGCCTTGAAAACCCAGAAGTCAGCTGTTGCCTGATGGCACTTTCCACCACCACCAGGGAGCAAGACAGCAAGTGGTACCGAGAAACATACCAGCAGATCCCATGGTGCCAGCATGATACAGTGGTTACAGTGTTGGATTAGGATCTGGGAGACCCAGGTTCAAATCCTTACTCTGCCATGGAAGGTCACAGGGGGACTGAGGCCAGGCGCTCTTTCCCAGCCTAGCCCTCCTCATAGGGTTGTCGTCGTGAGGATAAAATGGAAGAGAGGAGAACAGGGTTGTACATTGATTTGGGTCCTCACTGGATAGAAAAGCAGGGGACAAATGAATAAATGGTGGGTTAGGGTTACTCTGTGATGTTAAAAAGAATCCTTTATTTCACCCTTTGGATCACACAGCACAGTCACCACCTTGGACAGCCAAAAGTCTTGCAATGGAACATTGCCCCCCCCCTTCCAAAAAGCAAAAAAACCCCAACCCGTCTCAGCCTAAGCTGCCATTCTGCCTCCTACATCAGATGAAATTATGATTCATCTACAAAAGTGCTCTAGGGACTTGTTGATGAGATGGCAGTGACAGAGTCAGATTTCCTTTTAATTGTCTTGGGAGCTACTCTGCTGCTCTTCATCAAATGAAACAAATTGTCCCATTGCTTTTAACTGCTCCCAGGAAAGAAAGAGCAGAGAGAGAGAGGGAGAGATTAGAGGGAAAGATGATTCCTTTGGGTATTTCTGGCCTGATGTGCTGTACAAATGTGGATATAAGTAGGCAAGTGGTCTTTGCAATCTGTCCTTCTTGCTTTCAAGATAATTATTTCCTTCCTTTTTGAAACCTACTAAACATCCAGAGTTTAGCAATGCTGATATCTATTGGGTATGTGGATGTAGCAAATCATCATTTTGTTAAAGAGGTTGGGTGTTCCCTGAAGGGTGTTAAAGCTATAATGACAAATTGCTAAGTTAATTGAAAAAAGGCTCTATTTTGTCATTTAGTGTCCTGTTGCCACCACACTGAAAATTTTGCTGTATCTTTCTGGAAATGATTGGCCCTGATCCAGTTGAAGTCATAAGCACTTAGAGTCCTTTGTTAGCGCGATCTAACAATAAGCACTTAGGCATATGTAGCAACTGGTGGCACTAGTGGTGAATGAATGAATATCCCCATTCAAATATGTATGCACACAGAGAACCTGCAGTTCAATAGCGCTCAATGAGCATTGTAATGTGTGTGCGCCTAGATGCATAGGTAATGTGCATGGATTTCTCTGGCTGGATAGGGGATGTGGGACCACCATATTTAATTTGTACTGAACACTAAGCCTGAAACCATTTCAGAAGGCATATTTGGCTTCTCAGACCTGCATTTTCCCAACTTGCATTGGCTAATCTGTTTCTTTCCACACTTGTTAGCTGAGGAAGGGTTCTTCTAAGTAAGCAGCAAATTCCCTTCCTCTCACTAATGACTCCAAGACAAGTAGGTCACACATCATTAGCCCTGAGAAATATCAGATCAAGAGGTATAGTGTCTGGACTTGCAAAGAAGTGGAGATATGTGAAGTATCTTGAAGAAGTACAATACATTATGCAGCACACACAGTTTATGAATGAATGAAATAGAAATTTATTTGTATTTAACCATAAGCCATTACAAACCAAGGATTAGAATAAAACATAAGATATAATAAAACCATACAATCAGTATAAAATTGAATCAAAAGGTATCTGCTAAGATCCATATTAATTAGTTCCCATAAGAACAGTATTTTATTTGCAGCCAAGACATATAAAGACATTCCATAGGATATGTTGGTGTCAAAATCAGCTAACAAGAATACAGTCTTCTCAGAATCTGAGTTGAAACGTAAGTCTGCTAGAATCCCGGAGAGAAATTTTAACCTAGGTTGGGCATACATCAAGCATTCAAGAATATAATGGGGAAGATCCTCGATAACAGAAGAGCCACAAAACAAAAGCGCTGTTCCTTAGATGTTCTACTGTAGTGGCCGGCTAATATAGCTGTTGGCACACAGTTTATGGAATTTGCTGCCAGGCTGTGTGACAAGATTCAAAGGGCATATTGACATACATGGTAATATACATAGAGAAATAATGGAAGTGAGCACACTGGCTCTGTACCTGATTATATATGTTTATTATATATGAACACAACACTGAAGCATGTAAAAATTGTACCCATTTTGTCCACATGATCAGGAATTATCAGGAAGAATTATGTGCATCCAGTGACTCGGCACACATACTGTACCCATGTCAAGAAGAATGTACATAGACAGTGGTGCAGTTGCTTCTACTCTTTATGAAAGTTGCGTTGTACACATGATTTATGATGTGTGTAAGTCTTTAGATAGCTTTAAAAGATGATTAAATGAATTTATGGAGGATAGTTCGATGGAGCCATCATGTTCATGTACTTCTTAATACTAGTTGGGCAAATAACAGAAAAGGACTGCTTTCTCCATGTGCTGTTTGTGGACTTCCCTTAAACATCTGACTGATCACTGTGGGAGACAGGGTTGGAATGTTAAGTGCTTTGTGATGAGCATGTGAACATAATATTTCCATTGTGAGCCAGCAATCTTTTCTCACTTTGACACTGTGCAGTGTGGACAGCATGCTGAACAGCTTTACAGCTATGCAGTAGCTGCTGTGGTAAAGGTTAATGTCCTTTTGCCTTCTAGCTGCTTTTGCACCTGCACAGTAGGTGAAATAAATTCTTTACCACAGTCATTGATGGTTGGCTGAAGTAATTATAGACTTACATGGGGAAAACTGTGACCCCTATAGGGCTGTGCAAAAATACACATGCACAAAATAATGTCAATAACAGGAATTTTGATTAACAATAAATGGTAATAATTTTTTTAAAACAACAGTGTTTGTAAATTACTGACTAACTGGTTCAGTCATAATTTGTTTGTCCAGTTAGCTATAGAGCGGCCTCCAACAGTAATAGGTCTGTGGGAGGGAAAACTAGGACTTCCATCAAGCTGTGTGATATATGTGAAAAGCTGTACGTTGGACTGCACGGTACTGTTTGAGTATGTGAATAGTGACTGACTGAAGAGGCTCAATCTGCTCATGATCAGCCTGATGAAAAATCTGCTCGCTCACAATCAACGCGCAGAATGTGAGATGAACTGGTGGGTGCTCAAGCGTCTCTGGAAAGGACATTGGAATAAATTGACTTTTGGTCCGATCCAGCAGTGCTTTTTGTTTTTATGGGTATATATACAACTATCACACAAATACCTTTCCCCCCCCCCCCACTTCCAAATCTGACATGATAACAAACTGTGAACATCTACTCAGGGCTGTGAGTTTTCTATACTACCTATAAATAAAGTTCTGCGCCAGGAATTGTCCAACCTGTATAAATTGTGTAAACTGAACACATTTGTAAAATTAATATTTTTTCATTTAGTTATCATATTTCCTTCTGGCTTTGCTAGTTGTGGGTAAGAACGATGAAGACTCTTCCCCATGCACAGTTCATCCCTAGCTTAGCTCCTCTCTATTACCTAAGATTTCAGCATGTACTCCCACATACTTTCAAGAATACAATCAGAGGGCTAGAAGCTTGATATTTTTTTTTAATGAAAGATTCTCAGGAGGCTGAATCCTGTGCCCAGCACCACATTCTGAGTTTTTCCTGTGCTGCTGTGGCAGACGTATATACGGCCCTGCAAATACTATTTATAAAGTACTGAGGCTGATGCGTTGAAGAGTGATTGCAGCCTTGTGGGGGAGGAAAGAATGATAAAAAATCATCTGCGCAGTAAACTTTATGTAGCTTTTGTGGATCTCCGTAAAGCTTTCGACTCTGTCAATAGATCTCTATTGTGGGACAAACTTCTCAAATTAGGGATTGACAAGCGCCTTTTATTTCTGATTCGGAAGCTGCATACGGCCAATTTTTGTCAAGTGAGGTTTGACAATAAAGGCTCCCTCACCAAGGAAATAAGTGTTTCTAAGGGGGTTAAACAAGGGTGCGTTCTTGCCCCTTCACTTTTTAACCTTTTTATTTCTGATTTATCATCCTCCTTGGATAGGGTTAATGGCCATCTGCCTAAATTAAACATGACTGCAGTTCCGGTTTTGCTCTACGCGGATGATGCGGCCATCCTTTCCTTTACAAGGATTGGTCTCATACGCTCTCTATCCGAGTTTAATGCTTACTGTTCCCGGAATTGCCTTTCCATTAACTTTGACAAGACAAAAATATTGGTTTTCTCTAAATCATGGAAATGTAACCATTGGTCAATAGCGGGAAGAGAAATACAGCAAGTAAAATCCTTCCGGTACTTAGGAGTGCTATTTTCATACAACTTAAGCTGGTGCTCGCATAGAGAACACTCCCTGACTATGGCTTAGAATAAGGCTGCAGCCCTAATTCGGTTTTTTTTCCAAAAGGGCAACCAATTTGTACCGGCTGCGCTTAAGATGTTCCAAGCAATTGTTATATCTCGTCTGCTATACGGGATCCCTGTTTGGATCCAGTCTTTCAATAAGAGAGTTGAGAGCATTTACTCCAGCTTTTTGCGTAGGATTCTTGGTGTTTCCAACTCAGTGTCACTCTTTGCTCTTTACAAGGAGCTGGGTCTTCACTTGGTAGAATCTCGGGCTTGGATCATTACGATCAAATATTGGCTTCGGCTTTACTTTCGATCTCCCCCTGCTAGCCTAATGGCCCAACTTTTAACTGACCCCTATATATCAGAGTGGTCACAGGCCATAGTGAAAAAGGTGGGTACCCTAGGTATTGACCTGGAATCCCTCTATAACTGTGGTGAGGTCGCAATCTTGCAGGTGGTCAAGAGGAGAATGTGGGATATAGAGGCGCAGATCATTGATGCCAGTAGTCTTGGGGTCTGCTCTCCCTATTCATTACCCCTCCTTCCCCTACATACATCCATGGTACCTTATATTGCTAATCTGACAATCCCAGTTTTTAGGAGGGTTTTTATGCTTGCAAGGTTCAACCTTTTCCCTTCAGTAGTGGTCTCAGGTAGATACAGGGGTGTCCCGTATAAGGATAGACTCTGCAACTGTAATCTTGGGGAACCCGATTCTGTTACCCACATTCTTTTTCGCTGTCCTAAATATTCCGCTATGCGCAATATCTTGATTCGTCCTCTCTTCCCTATGCAGAGAGACTTTCTGGATAGGGACTTATCTTTTTTCCTAGCAGACAAGAGTACAGCAACAACACTATCTGTCGCAGAATTTTTGACCTATGTATGGAAGTCAAGAGTAATACCCTGTAAATCTTGTAAACCATGTTAGGACTGTTTTGTGTTTTTGAGATATTGGGAATTTTGATTGATGTTGTTCTTTGTACCTACCCTTAAACTCTCCCCTGTTTGATTTATCTATGGTATGCCAAATAAAGGTTCTCTGTTCTGTTCTTCTGATAAAAATTCAAGAGCCCCAAGAAGCCTGTAGCTCTGCCTTTGATAAGGGTGTAGGCACTTGACGGATGGCATGGATTTTGTCCTGTGTGGACAAACCCCAGGAACTCCACCCGGGGCACTCCCAGGAGGCATTTCTCCTGCTTCACCTTGAGACCTGCATTGGTGAAGGGCTCCAGCATGGTCCAGAGCTGCACCGCAAAGATCTCAGTCTGGAGCCGCGATCAACACATCATCAAAGAACAGCTGGACTCCCGGGATTCCTTTGAGGAGTGGGCTAACGGGGGCCGCCTGGCCTTCATCTGGATCGGCTGCACCGCAGGGTCAAGTTCCAGGGAAACGGGGGGTTCGGAGTATTGGCACAGTGTGCCGTTGAACACTCCTGGAAATTCCCTGCAGACCATGTTAAAGTCCTGCGGTTGTACAGATGGATGCCCGTCACCGCAAAACCCAGGGGCCCAAACCACGCCAGTCCCAACAGGCTAGTGAGTTTCCCTTCCACCACCAGCAATTCTAAAGGGCGTCAAAGTCTCTGAATTTTACTCTGAATCTGCCCCAGCCCTTGATGACCACAGGGTTTTTCTGGAAGTCCCACAGAGACAAACCCCGTGGCTTTTCCAGGATGGGTCCCCCCTCCAGGGCAAAGTTTCTGTAGAGTCTCTGCCGAGATAATGGAAAATGAGCCCGTGTCTAGTTCCATACAACAGGGGGACCCCTCAATTAATACATGCTGGTGGTGGTTGATTGTCAACGCTATGCTGACATTAGAGTTGGGGGTGGGGTGCTAGCTTGCCTGAACTGCTGCATTCCTTTTCCGCTTCTGTAATGCTTTCTTATCTATGGCCTTGCAGGTGGGGTGTTGTGTCTGGGACTCTAGGGAACCATGGGAGCGCTTTCGGTTCTCAGCTTCCACTCTAATGGCCTGGGGCTCCATCTCCCGTGCACGGGAATGTGGCTAATTGGCCTAAGGGGGGGGGTGCATACGAATACCCTATATCCCATTATGCTTGTAGGGTCGACGCCATTCTTAACAGTGCTTTTGTTAATGCATCTATAGCTCTTCAATAAAGTATAACCTTTCCATGAAGCATCTGGAGGGCTCCATCTATCTTGAGGTCGGCGGTGCCTACCAGTTTGTGGCAGTGCTTTGCGTCCCGCAGACCCCAGATGAATTGTGTCAGGATGTTCTCTTCCACCTTCGTGAATCCACAATCCATTGCGTGTTGGCGGAGGTCAGCCATGAAAGCGGCGGCTGTCTCGCTGGACTTTTGGAGGCACGCTTGGAAGTCCATGTGCTTGGCCATCGTTGTGGGCTTTGGCACGTAGTACCTTGTTAAGGCCGCAGCGATCTTGTTGTAGGTGTTCTCCAGGAGCATCTTGGGTGCCAGGAGGCTCTTGGCAAGACAAATGGTGGCCACCCCACATGTGCTGAGGAGTAGCACCCGTTTGTTGCTGGCATCGATGACCTCGTGGTAGGTGAAGAAGCAGGTGAGCTGGTCTACCCACAATTCCCAGAACTCAGGGTGTGTGGGGTCGAAGACCTCGAGGTGTCCTGGAGCGACAGCCGTGACTCTTAAGCGAAGCGGGGAGCAGTGTTCAGGGGAGCGGGGCACATTGCGGTGCTGCTCAGGAGCGATGCGGGGAATGGCAGCTTCCACTGGATCGGTGCTGGGTGAAGAGTCCGGCTCGCTCATCAGGATCCCATCCTCGTCGCAAGTATAAAGTACTGAGGCTGATGCATTGAAGAGTGATTACAGCTCATACTTTATGTAGTTACAGTCAGATCTTGAGATTATTTAGTTGGCTCGCAGGCTGGTTTATATTCCCAAATCACTCCACACCCACCCACACACCCGTGATAGGGTATTTACAGTGCACCCCTAGGCCCATAGGTCCCTTATAAGATCCTAGCCTCCCGATAGGTGCACGCTAGGATCCGTTCTGGCTATTGTCTTTGGAGACGAAGCTCGGGCCCTTCGCCTGACTACGTGTTGACCCGACCACATGCGCGGACTTCCCTGGGTGCACAACACTATTGCATGTCAGAGTGGCTTCAGACAGTATCAGAGAGGCCCTAAGACCATTGGAATCTCACACGTCGTCTTTCTGTAAGCTGATGTAACAACTAAAGCAGTGAGTCGCGCGTCGTCACTTTGGGCATTGGATGTACAGAAAGACAATGGATGAGTCATTTGTGTACCTTCTTTGGGAAACTTGCCATTGATTCAAAGCAGCCCAGAATATTCTGAGAGGGGGGGGGAAAGCATAAATTCTAAGGCGCGAAGGAGGTCCTTTACTGGACTCGGGCCTGGTCCTTCAGCTTAGCTTAGAAAATGACAAGGGAAAGTCTGTTGAATTTTAAGCCTAACTATTATTGTGCAGCTTGTGCCAATCTTGCTCTTCAGGAATGTGTCATTGTGAAATGAGATTTCCACACACCTAAAGGAATGAGCAGAAACAGCATTTATTAGCCTAGTAAAAATACAGTCTTATATCAATAACACCCAGACTTTGTCTCCATTTCCTCCTGTTTGGTCTGGGTGTACCTTGCAGTGAGTCAGTGTTGCCAGATGCACCAGCCAGGTCCTATTCAGCTGGGGCTACCCAAACCCTAGTGGCATTGACAAATTACTTCATGTAGTCGTTCTGGGAGAGCTTTGGGAGTGAAAGAGCCAGATGACTGGCGATTGGTTCACTTCCAGCACATCACTGCCAGACAACCTTTCCCAGAAGAGCTGGAGGACAGCACTGAAAGGGGCCCGGGGTGGAAATCGTGCAAACATCCAATGCCCCTAGATAACTCTGTGTCATTTTCAATCAGCTTACATTATCAGGGGGGCTAAGCGTAACGAATTTATCCATCATAGAGTTTACAAAGCAGAGCTGTAGCAGAGAGAAGGGCCATAAAGAGAGAGAAGGAAAATGTGAGTGGGGATGCTGGGATTTTCCTAAATAGCCTGCTCCAGCAGTGAATGTTGTCTGCTTGCAATGCCCTGTTTTTCTCAAGTCCATGTGGTTTAATTGCAAACATCTTTGCAGTTTAAAGCAAAATGTATTTTGAGTTTCTGTTGTTTCTGCTTCTGTGCAGTCAGTGGCATTCATCAAATCATCACACGAATGATCATATTTTTACCTCATCCTTCCTGCAAGAATCTCAGGACAGTGTGTGTGGTTCTCTCTTCCTCTGCCTTGTCATAAGAACATAAGAGAACATAACAGACGCCAATGTTGGATCAGTCCAAAGGCCCATCTAGTCCAACACTCCGTCACACAGTGGCCAAAAATACTAGGTGCCATCAGGAGGTCCACCAGTGGGGCCAGAACACTAGGAGCCCTCCCACTGTTGCCCCCCCCCAAGCATCAAGAAGACAGAACATCACTTGCCCCAGAGTCCCTATCTATACCTTGTGGCTAATAGCGACTGATGGACCTCTGGTCCATATGCCTATCTAATTCCCTTTTGAAGCCGTCCATGCTTGTAGCCGCCACCACTTCCTTTGGCAGTGAATTCCATGTGTTAATCACTCTTTGGTGAAGAAGTACTTCCTTTTATCCATTCTAACCCGACCGCTCAGCAATTTCATGGAGTGCCCACGAGTTCTTGTATTGTCCTTACCACAACCTTGTCAAGTAGGTCAGGCTGAGATACTGAGTGTCCCAAGGCCACCTAGCGAGTATCATAGCAGAGAGGGTGCCTGAACCTGGATCTCCCATAGTTTAATCTGATACTCTGACCACTAGGCACTGCTGCAGGCGCACACTCAGAATCGACAGGGTTGCTGGCAAAGTTACATAATGCCGTAAGGACGGGGCACGTATTTTTTATTTATTTAAATGTATTTGCTGCTTTTCTCCCAGCAAGGGACCCAAAGCACCTTACTTTAAAACATGCATACATGCACAAATACAATTACATAGCCAGCAAAAGGAAAAGAATTCCGTTCACTCCAGGACTGAACCAGCATCTGTTGGAACAGGTTACAGCTATAGGCTACGAGCCACAGGCTAGGAGCCAAGGCCCAAGAGCCCTTTGGCCATGCCAAGGCTCTTAATATCTGGTATAGGAAGGGAGAAGAAATGCTCAGGCTTGATTGTCTACGGTGGGCAGCTGCGTTCCCGTAATGTCCCTCCTTGCTAGCTGAGAACTTGCATTCCGAACATAGTAAAAAAATATAATAAACTGTGATACATACTATGATAAGTAAAAATTATGATGAAACTGATGACAGCAGCCAGTCATGGAACAGGGCCTGCAGAGGCAGCCTCTTTGTAATGGGAGAGGAGGAGGAGAAGAAGAAGGAGAGGAAGAAGAGGAAGAAGGAGAAGAGGAGGAGGAGACTGGATTTATACCCTGCCCTTCACTACCTGAGACTGAATCTGACAAAGATGGAGATTCTGTGGTTGGGGGCAGTGTTCCTTCTAAGCTGAGTTAGTGTGAGCTAGCTCACAGTTTTTTAGCCTCCAGCTCATACCTTTTTGTCTTAGCTCAGGAAGGAGGGCTCCAGAGCCAACTAATTTATGCAGTAGCCAAATCGCTCGCTCACAACTTTAATGCCAGCAGCTCACAAAGTAGAATTTTTGCTCACAAGACTCCACAACTTAGAGGGAACATTGGTTGGGGGGGTGGGCCCTCAGGATTGGAGCCTAGACTCCCAGATTTGGATGGGGGACCATTGAGAGCTTGGGTATGACCCTATCAATGGAGGCCCAGGTCACGCATATCACTAGGCTGGCATTTTCCCATCTTCGCCAAGCCCGACAACTGGCTCCTTTCCTGTCGTGGCCTGACCTAGCCATGGTAATCCATGCAATGGTCACCTCCAGACTAGACTACTGTAACTTGGTCTACACTGGTCTACCCTTGGGACTGACCCGGAAAAACCAGCCGATCCAGAATGCGGCAGCAAGAGTCCTGATGGGAACGTCATGGACGGCACATAGACAACCAGTGCTGTGCCAGGTAAACTGGCTTCCAGTGGAGTACTGAGTCAGGTTCAAGGTTTTGGTATTGACCTTTAAGGCCTTGAGCAGTCTGGGACCGATGTATCTATGGGACTGTCTCCTCTGGTTTGCCGCCGGTAGAGCTTTATGCTCTTCAAACAACAACTTGCTGTTGATCCCTGGCCCTAGAGATGTCTAGCTGTCCTCAACCAGGGCCAGGGCCTTCTTGGTCCTGGCTAGAGTTGCCAGCCTCCAGGTGGGCCCTGGAGATCTCCAGCTTTTACAACTCATCTCCAGCTAACAGAGAAAATGGCTGCTTTGAAGGGTGGACTCTATGGCATTGTACCATGCTGAGTTCCCTCCCCTCCCCAAGCCCCGCCCTTTCCTGGATCCACCCCCAAAGTCTCCAGTTATTTTCCAACCCAGACCTGGCGACCCTAGTCCTGGCCCCAACCTGGTGGAACTCTCTACCAAATGACATCAGAGCCCTGCAGAATCTTATGCAATTCCACAGGGCCTGTAAGGCAGAGATGTTTTGCCAGGCTTTTAGTTGAGGGCAGCAACGGTTACCCATTGGCTGGCACTCTTCCTTCTTTCCTCTTCCCTTCATGTTCTGAGCTCCCTTCCCCCCGCCCAGGAAAAAAAGGGACTGGTAGTCTGGAATTGGAATACATAATAATACAGGGAAATCGCCATCCAGATCTTTTTATCTATACTGAAATTTTTACTAATGTTATATATACATTTTAATGTCTTGTGTTTTGTATTTTATGGCATTATGTCCTGTATATCTCCCAGAACCCACCGTAAGCTGGGATGAGGTGATTAATAAGTCTAATTAACAACAACAACAACAACAACAATACCTGGAGGAGTCTCAGAGCGGTTTACAATCTCCTTTCCTGTCCCCTCCCCACAACAAATAACATGTCAGGTATGTGGGGCTTAGAGAGCTCTTTCGAGAACTGCTCTTGAGAGAACAGTTCTGAAAGAACTTGTAACTGACCTCACACCAGCAGCTGCATGTGGAGGCATGGGGAATCAAACCTGGTTCTCCCAGATTAGAGTTTACGCTCCTAACCACTGCACCAAACTGGCTCTTGTAGATTTGATCATTAGGAATATAGACAGTGGGGTATGTGGTGGGCACTTTGTCTGCATGGTGACTTGCCTGCCTGTTGTGGACATCACATGCTATCTAGATAGGCAGATGGCTAATGTAGGGGAGGAGTCAGCAGTCATGGTCTGCATTAGCAGCAATGACACTGGGGAATGTATAAGGTTGCCAACTCCAGATTGGAAATTTCCTGGAGGCAGCACCTGGGGAATGCAGCTTGGAGAGGGGAGGAATCTCAGTAGGAATGTGTTGCCATGGGGTCCACCCTCCAAAGATGGCAGAGTAGCTTTTAAACTAAATCTTGGGGGAAGCCAGCAGGAGCTAGAGAGACTCTGGTTTGGGACAACTGATTCCAAAGGGAGGTATAGTAAATATACTCAGGGTAATATTGGTGGAAGCAGGTTAGAAGGAGGGTAGAGTGGTAAACAAGGGGCATGTGAGGAGGGCAAAGATGGTTATGAATCCTTGTAGAAGGAAATGAGGTACACTTGTCAATTTGCCAGTGCTAGAAGCCTGCAGCCCCAGATGGGAAAGCCGAAATGTTTAGTGCTAAATGACAATGTAGATACAGGGGACATTTCAGAAAACTGGTGGAGTGGTGAAAATAGATAGGATACAGTTTTCCCTGCTATAAACGCTATAGATGGCACTGGGAGGGATATGTTGGGAGCAATATTGCTCTTTGTATCAAAGAGGCATAAAGTCAAATAAGACAGAAGACATAAAAGGAATAATGTCCCCCACAAAATTGCTATAGGTGTAGATACCAGACACTAAAGCAAAATTAAATGTGTGTTGGGGGCAGGGCTTTTTTTTCTGGGGGAATGTGCCAGAACAGAGTTCTGGAACCTCTTTGACAAAATTCTTTTTAAAATGTTTAAAAGTTCATGAGTTTTCAGTATATAGATTGAAAACTTTATTTCCCTCTTGAGAGTTCTGGCACCTCTATTTTTTTTTAAGCCCTGATTGGGGGGTATGTGTGTATAGAATCACCCACCAGGCCAAAACTGTGAGGATGATTTCAAGATGGAGAATGAAAAGGGGAGAAAACTCAAGAGGAAAACATAAGAATGGATGACTTCAACTACCCTCACACTGACTGGGCAAATGTGTACCTGAGGAATGCTACAAAGATGAGGTTTCTGGATATCATAAATAACTTGCATTAGAACTGTTGGTAACTGAGCTGAGTCGAAAGTTAATGACTCTGGACTCAGTTCTGACCAGGGCTGTAGAACTGGTGTGGCATGTAGATGTTAGGGTTGCCAAGTGGAAAAATCTTACTGGGGGACGCCCGGTCCGCAGCTGGAGTGCACGTGCACATGTCACCAGGAAGTGACGTTATGACGCCGGGCACGCTGGGGGCAGGGCCATGACCATCTGAGGTAAAACCATAGAGTTTTCCCTCGGATGACCCTGGCCCCACCCCCAGTGTGCCCGGCGTCATAACATCACTTCCTGGTGACGCGCACACCAGGGTGGGGTTCCCCCCTGGGGCCCGATCCGCTGGCGGCGGGGAACGGGCCTCTGGGGCGGGGATTTCCCCACCCCCCGGGGGGACTTGGCAAGCCTAGTAGATGTTGTACTAATTAAGGGATATAACTTCAGCATTTAAATTGCCCCCAAAGTCCAAAACAATAGTTTGATTTAAAAAGAGGGGACTTTACAAAAAATGAAGGGACTGGTCAGAAGGAGAGAGTTATTCAAGATAGTCTAATTCCTCCAGCATGCTTGGAAGCTGTTTAAATTACACTAATCAAGACCCAGATAAAATGCCTACCTTGGTTAGGAAAGGTACCACCAATTCTAAGAGGATGCTTATATGATTAATGACCCAAGTAAAGGAAGCCATAAAAGACAAAAAGGTTCCTTTAAAAAGTAGAAGGTTTATCTAAATGAGGTATTCAGAAAGGTGCATAGGCTTTGTAAAAACAAACCTAAGTTGACAATAATGTGTACCAAAAGAAAATTTAAAGTGCTCATTGCTAAAACACTGAAGTGAACAACAAGCATGTCTTCAAATATATCAGGAGCAGGAGTTTGGCCGGGGAGTTAGTTGGATGACAAAGAAATTAAAGAGGTGCTCAAGGAAGACAGGGAGATGGCAGAAAAACTGTTTTGGGGATGGGTGCCTGAGGAACTGAGTTAAAATGAAGAGTCATGAATGTCTAGGACTACTGGGCAAATTAAAAGCTAAGAAGTCTCTGGATCTGAGTGACATACGACCACAGATTCTTATAGAACTCAAACGAGAAATCGTTGATTTTCTAACAAACATAAATCCTCCTGAGGGGATTTAGGGTATGGCAACCTACTTTGCCTATCTTCTCTTCCAAATAAATTATTTATTTTATTTATTATTTATTTAATTCATTTATACCCTGTGCCTTTCTCCACAATGGGAACCTGTAGGGGTTTATATCATTCGCCTCGCCTCCATTTTATCCTCACAAAACCCCGTGAGGTTGATTAGGCTGAGAGAGTGTGATTGGCCTAAAGCCACCCATCAGGCTTCCATGGCATGAGTAGGGATTCAAAACCGGGTCTTCCAGATACTAGTCCTACACTTGTAAACCACTTCACCACAACAGCTCTTTTAGTTGGAATTGGTGTTAAAGACAGAATTATTAAGAATGCAGAGGAACAAAGCCGGCTGAGGGGAAATCAGCATGGTTTCTGTAACGAGGAATTCTGCTTCACCAACGTTTTGGAGTTCTTTGAGATTTACAGGGATGTGGATAAGGGTGATCCAGTAGACATTAAATATTTGGCGTTCCAAAAGGCTTTTGACAAAGTTCTTCCTCAAAGATGCCAGAGTGAACTTGGTAGTCACAGGCAAAAAGGACTAGGTGAGCAGCGCATTGGCCAAGTTTGTGAATGGCACAAAGTTATTCCGGATGGTGAAAAGCTGCAGGGTCTTTCTAAACTAGGTGAGTGGGCAACAGCATGGCAAATGAAATTCTGCACAGGTAGTTGTAAGAGGCTGCAAAACCTCCTAACTTAAAAAATATGCTGATGGGGTCTGAACAGGCTGAAACTGAAACGGAATGAGATCTTGGGGTTATAATGAATAGTTTGATTAAAATGTCCACAGTGTGTGGTAGTGGTGAAAAAGGCAGGAGCAAACTCCGTACTGGGGCTCATACAGAAAGGGATTGAACGTAAAATGGCCATTATTGTAACGCCCCTGTACAGATCTATGGTAAGTCCTTATTTGGAATGTTGTGTACCCTTCTGGTCACCATATCTCAAAAAGATGTTGCAGAACTGGAAAAAGGGCAGAAGAGAACAACCAAATGATTAAGGAGTGGCAAAGAAAGGGTCTGGGGCTGCTGAGTTTAGAAAAATACAATGAAGGCGAGTAATAATAAATATTATACAATTACAAGTGGGGAGCCCATGAGACTCACAAGGAGGATCCTGTCTAACCCCTGTCACCAAGCCTGAGGAAGCTCCAGGCCTTGCCCCCCACCTTTGAACTCAGCAGTGGCAGCGGTGGTACCTGGGAACTGCTCCAAGCCCAGCATGGCTCCTGGGATCCACTGTGGTGGAGGGTGGTCCTGGAGTGGCTCCTGGTATCTGCTATGGTGGCAGCCAGGCCCGTAGCCTCTCTCAGCATCCACCATAGCAGTGGTTGGGCCTGGAACCTCTTCCAGGGTCCTCCACCATGGCGGCAAGGACCAGAACAGCTCCCAGCTTCCTCCAACAGGGCAGCTGGGCCTACAATGGCTCCCTACATCTGCAGTGGCTGACCTGCAGTGGCTCCTTGTCATGGCCGCTGCCAGCTATATGGGTAAGTATAATTTTTAACTTGGGATGAATTTAAACCCCCAATGTATTTTTTTTAATTCAGATTTTTCTGCAAACCTGGAGAGTCCCCCAAGTTTGCTGAAAAATCTGTATAGTGTCAGTGTGGCCCTGGTGCACAGATTTAGGTATCCGTAGATGGAGGCCACATGCTGCTGTAAGATATATAGATGCATGTGGTTGAGAGAAAGTTGTCAGAGAGAACCTTTTCTCCATCTCCCAAAATTCTAGAACTCAACAATATATTCATGATAGACAAAGTCCTTCATTCCACAAATAATTAAAAAGTGGACATACTGATGACCGGTAGGGGGATGGGGGAGATTTCAGGAGTGGGAAGTGATGTTGCCCCCCATTCCTCCCTAAACAGTGACATCACACGTGACGTACCTATGTCACCTGGAAGTGATATCAGCGATGCTGGGGGTGACACTCTGGATTTTGGGCAAAACTCTATGGTAAAATTGGCATCAAACCATAGAGTTTTGCCCAAAATCCAGAGTGTCACCCACCAAAGTGCCATCACTTTTTTTGGGGGGGGATTCTCTCCCACAAGCCAGTTGGCTGGCCACAGACAGAAGCCTGCAAAATCATGGGATCCCCCACCCCCACCAGGCAAATGGCAACCCTGGGCTTTGGTGTCTGTGCCCTGCTTGTTAGCCCTCCGGGAAAACTGGTAGGCTGCTCCGTGAAAGGACATACTAAACTAGACTCTATGAAAGGACATACTAGTCTGAGTCAGCAGAGCACTTCTTATGTTCTTTCTTCTTAAAGGGCATTTGTATTTCAGCCACATTCATCCAGGCAATTTCAAAATTAAAACAAGGTTAGGTAAGTACACTGAAGGCTGCTAACCGTTTAGCTAAATACATTCAATTTACACAGTTGTTCCCTCACAAAACATCTAATTAGATTCCTGGAACAATTCCCATGTACCAACTGAAATATATAGCCTAATAGCACCTGCCTCGCTATAGACTCTAATAGTGCTGTGCTATTTATCAGTTTTCCAGGTAAAATTCTTCCCCCCTCACCTACAATAAGGCAATTGCTCGTGCATGTGTTCTGATGACTTTCAATAAGAGATTTGTATGGTGGGCGGACTGTTTTCAGCACCCTAAAGAAGAAATTTAAAGATTAATTTACATCCATTTCTAATACCCCCCCCCTCCCTCCATAAAATATGAAGGGGAAATCTGTGAAAACGGGATGGCCATGGCATAGATTCTGGGCCAAACTAGACAACTAGACCTTGTTAACCCCAGGGATGCACTGCCATTTTAGAGAGTGAGTTGTGCAGGTGCGATACTGTTCAGGACCAGCCCATGGACCGGGGATGGCTTTCCCCTGTGCCATTTTTTCCATCGACCAGCCCATGGACTGGGGATGATAAGGGGATCCTGGCTTTCCCCTGTGCCATTTTTTCCATCCTGAAACGGTGCCTGGGAGGTGTATGGACAAATAATGCCCTCCCCACCATCTCAGGTTGGAAAACTGGCAGAGGGGGAAGCAAGATCCTCTCCTTCCCCAAGCCGTGGCAATCCTGACCCCTTGATGCAGTTTAAAAGAGTTCTCAAGTGATAACTTGCCCTCTAAAATGGTGGTGCATCCATGGGGCAAACTTGGGAATGCCTGTAGTGCTTAGTTTGGCCTCTTGTACCTTCAACGAATGCTGGCTGGTCAGAATATTTACCCCCCTTCAGTGGGCATATTCCACCTCTGCCCAAGCTCTGACTGCCATAAAAGATCTCTTGCAGTTCTGCAGCCTCAATGGGAAGCCAGGTGGGTAGGAGCCCCCCTCAGGGGCCCCTGTTCCAAAGGCATGGGGCAGCCACCAGAAAGGCTTGAGCCTGAACTGTTGCCAAGCTTGCCTTGGTTAGGAGAGGTGGGTGTTGACACTAGACTGTGCTGGAGGGAAAGGCCAGGCAGGAAGTTCTGCAAAATACAATTCCATTCTGTTTCTCCTAACTAGTAGAAGAAAATAGCAATCTAGGGTAGAAGAGGTAATGATTTATAAAGGAATACATCTCTCCCCCCACCTTTAGGACTTTGTATCCTTCTATTCTACTAGCTTATATGGTATATTATTGTATGTTATTACTTTCAGTGGAGTGTTCTTTATGAGTTTGCTTGATTGTAGCATGTTTTTGATCTGCAGTTTCTGTGGAATGAAAGATAAAACATTTGAACAAGTAACAACAGATAAAGATGAGGCTCAGAAATAAAGGTGGATCTATGCTGATTATTTTAAATTTTTGAGATGAGAAGCTAAATTACACAGGTTAGGGTGGAGTCTTAGATAATCCCCAAAAGTTGAGTCAGATTCTTTAATGTGGGTAGTTGTTCCCTTTAGTTTCAATATATTTCCTGATATAACTTCCTGCCTTCCTTCCCACTGAATTATAGGGGTGTGCAATTTTTTTACTGGTATTTTTCAGTTTGAGCCTATTGGACTTGAAAAATTTTGGGGATTCCCAAAAAATCCCTGATCCAAATACCGGTATGGTATTCAGATCTGGAGCCCGGTTTAAACTGAGGTTCGGGAGAAGGCAGTGCAGAGCTGTGCCGGCGGGGAGCAGTGGGCTCCCCTCGAGCATAGCCAATCCCGACTGGGCTGTCCTCTCCTGCTGGTTTAAAGGGACTGCACAAGCCTGCCTGACAAACAGCTGAGAGGTGGGAGTAATCTGCACCTGCCTGAAATTCCTGAATATATCTGGGATTTTCTTAGGATTTTTCCCAAGAAAACCTGTATACAATGGGGAAGCCAAAATATACCTGAAAAAATACTGATAAGGTATTTTGGGGGGATATATTTTTGGCTCAGGTAGATCTGAATGCACACCCTTACATGAATTAGGATAAAATTCTCAGAGATGGCATCTTTTGCCCAAGGGATACCCGAAGCCTTTCCCACACCTTCCCTTGCTGTATTCCATTTCTTTCTACTCTTTTCTCCCAGATTGGCAGTGACAGAATTCAAAGACTGGAATGCAGCAGGGACTGCCCTCACCTGTGTGCTTGGTTTTGCTTTAGAAATAGGGCAGCTTCCTTCACATGTGAATGGCAGCCTTGTGTGTATTGCACTTCTCCATCACCTTGGACCCTGACTCATTGGTTCTCTGGAGGAAAGTGATGATCTGATCTTGTTTGCCATCACTGATCTCTCTTGCATTTCCTGTGTGCATGTTTGCTCTTGCAGGGAGGAAGGAAACCTTATGTTGCTCCCCCCCCCCTCACGTCTCCAGGTCAGGCAGGTTGCCTATCACTCAATCAGAAAAAGCCTGGCTCTGCAGCCCTGCCTGCCCGGGCATTATTATCAGTTAGATGGTGCTTCCTTCCTACCGATTGTGGGGGAGGCCAAGCCATATTACAAATCCCCACTGTGTGTCCTGCCTTACAATCAATACAGACAAAGCAGTTCCCCTACCTGATTAGCTTAGTGTGCAGCCTCAACTAGAACAGGATAGCTCAGGCAACTAGGATCAAGAAGCCCTCCCCAAACCAGTGAGATGCTGCAGGGATTGGTGGAAAGTTGGAATGCTGAGCACAAAACACCAATCCAGATGATCCTGATGGGTGGGAACACTTCCAATTTCCTGCAGGAGTGCACAGGAGCGGAGCTCCGGCAGTAAAAGCCCCAGGGGGCGGGGACATGCAACAAGCCCCACCCCCTGCTCCCAGCAGCCCTCAGTCACAGCAAGAAGCAGCCAGGTAAGTTGCAGAGCTCCCCCCGGCCCAAAACAGTCCAGTGGCACTTTTAAGACCAAGTTATATTAAGGACAAGCTCTCCCTCCTCTGCGAGGACAGATCTGCACATTCCTCCCACCCCCCAATAGCTAGCAATCCAGAACAGTCCAGTGGAGCCTGAGCGGTGGGTGTTGCCTTCTGACACACTTCCGGTGATGTCAGGGTGTGTGGCATATGCATATAAGTTATGCTAATGAGCTCCTGCACCTCTTTTTCTACAAAATGACCCCTGGGTGGGAACACTTCCAGTTGGGTGGTGTCCCTGTCACGCTGATGCTGGGTTGTCTTCAAATGCTGCTCGAGCATATTCTACCTCTCAGGAAACTGAAATCAGGCAGGGGGGCGCCAGCAGAGCTATCATTTTGGAATGCTTCCACCCAGATGTTAGATACATTTTTTGCCCAACTTTGGAGGATTTCTACTATTTACAGATGGGAATTGCTTTGCTTTGGATCCTGATGAGAAAAGTTCAGACTGCACATCCTTATGAAATAGCTCATGCAAGCATAAGGGTCATGCTTTTATAGAATCAGAAAGTCCTCTTGAAGTCAGTGAGATGCTGCAGTCAATTGGTGGAAAGCAGAAACATTGTGTAAAGAAATACTGATTGAGATCATTCTGTTTGGCAGGAGTACTGGCTAACTGTTCTGCTGGAAGATGTCCACGTAAGGCGCGTGTCTGCTAAGTCACTCTCCCTGCTCGGTGCCCCTCCCACATCCCAGTGCTCAAAACTATTACATAGACAGCAAGGCACTGGTATAAACATTCCAAATGAAACTTCTCAAACATCTTTGCTATGTTAGAAACAAGTCTGCTCAGATTCCAAGGATTTATACATTAGCATGTTTCAGCTCAGATCTTGATTAGTAAAGTTCTGGCTGCACATCCCTAAGGTCAACCAGCTCTGCCTGCCTGCTTCAGTACTAAGTGTTTAGAGTTTCTGTAGGATATGGACTGCATTGTCTAGAATCTAGGTTTTTTGGGGAGACTCAAGGAAGATTTGACTGTGGGATGGACATGGAGAAGGGAATGCATCTATACGCTATAAGAGCAGATCGTCAGCCAGGGCACTGAAGTTCCACTCAACCGATAGGGTTGCCAGATGTGGATAATTAAGGCTTCATCAAAGAAGAAGAAGAGGAGGAGGAAGAGAGTTGGTTTTATACCCTGCACTTCACTACCCGAGGGAATCTTGGAGCAGCTTACAATCACCTTCCCTTCCTCTTCCCACAACAGACAACCTGTGAGCTAGGTGGGGCTGAGAGAGCTCTGAGAGAACTGTGACTGATCCAAGGTCACCCAGCTGGCTTCATGTGGTGGAGTGGGGAGTCAAACCTGTTTCTCCAGATTCGAGTCCTCCGCTCTTAATCACTACGCCACACTAGCACTCCATGAAGCAACCCTAACAATGACGCAACCTTACATCAAGTCAGACCATTGGTCCACCTAGGTCAATATTTGTCAGGACCCACAGCAAATCAACGAAGTACACGCTTCCAGGAAGGTTTTACTTTTATTGAAAAGCTATAGATGCAGTAACAGGAACACTGTTAGGAATGGTGGGCGATCTATGCGCATAGTAGGATATAGGGCATTCATATCCACACCCCCACCACAGAGTACCCAATTACAGGGGTTCCCCACACCCACGGAGTACCCAATTCCCGCGTGCGGGCATTAGGCTGAGAACTAACGGCTGCAAAAGCAAAACAGGTAAGACGCTTCCCACAATTCTTGCTGGCCAAAGACACAGCAACTCCTCCAGTGGCCTTGGGAGATATGCATTGCAGCGAAGAGGCAATTAAGCGCAAGTGAAAGAATGCACATGAAAGGGAAACACACACCACACTATTGGCAGCTTAGCTGACAATATTATGTAACTGTGAGATGTTCTTAAGGATCTTGGGCAGACAAAGGTGTTTTTCAGCACATATTCCTTTGGATCCATTAATCAAAGATGCTGAGGAGTGAACCTAGGACCTTCTGCATGCAAAGCAGGTTCTCTGCCACTAAGCCACATCTTTTCAGTGCCTATTATGTCCAATAAATTTCAGGCAAGAACATACAAGAGACCATGTGATGCAGGATTTATTACTAGCATAGCTGTTTGATCTTTTTTCCAACAAATTAAACTGAAGGGTTTTTGAAATGTTTCATTTTTTTAAACTGTATCACTTGTTAGGCTGCTTCTTTCCATACTTTGCCATTGTGCTTTTGAATGTTATCTTCACCATGGAGAACTTCAATTTGCATTTAAAAGAGGTAAGCTACTAGAAAGGCCATGGTAGCTAGATATCAAATTCTGTGCACATTTCCACATAAACTGAATTATAGAAGAAATATATGTATTATTTCAACATAACAGTTCAAATAAGAAACACCAATAAATTGTGGACACAGATAATTCTGTGTATAACCACAAATAAATGGCATTGCCAGCTAGCAGGACAGTTCAAGCTTGGCTGAGCTGGTATGCCTTTGCAGAAAATATTAGCAGAAGTTTTCTGCCTTATGGAAGATGAATTGTGAATTCTAGACATCCATAACCAAAGAGGGTGAAAGAGTTTATAGATGCCCATTTGAGAAAAAGCAAGCAATTTTGATGCAATGGCTGAGTGTTGGATTTTGAACAAATAGACTCCAAAAACAAACTTCAGGTGTCAGTGGAGATCATAGATCATCTAAGGTCTTTGGACCATGCAAGGAAGGGAAGAGGGAGGTTAATTGCAAACCAGATAATTTGTAGGGAGATTTATTCCTGGAGATTCCCTGTATCGTCTTGATTAGTCAAGCAAGTCTTATTTTACATTCATATATTCTAAAGTGAGTCCTACAGTATTCAGGGGAGTTGTACCTTGGTAGTTGCACTGGATTGCAGCCTTCATATTATTGGCCATGCTTCAGAGCATAGTCAGGATCTGGCTTCACACAACACACCAGTAAGTTACTTATACCTCTCAGTAGCTCCCTTAGAGTGGTTAGTGCATGAAGGGCAGGAATTAGGAAACACAGAGGCCATCGTGGGCACTGTGTTAATGGAGTTAAAGCTCATCTGCTCTTTATTCCTCCAGGAACTTATGTAAGAAAGATGGACCAACAGACTGGCTGCATCCTTTCCACTCTGTAAAACCTTCAGGGACCATATATTGCTTCTCAAGCTGCCCCCCTCCCTTCATATCAGCCTTACCTACTTAGGGTTTATTCTGCCTTTCTTCCAAGGAGCTCAGTCCAATGTATATATTGCCTCTCCCAGTTTTGGCATCACAACAGCCTTTTGAGATGGTGTTGGTGGAAAGTGCCATCAAGTCACAGCTGACTTATGGTGACCCCATGGGGTTTCCAAGGCAAGAGATGTTCAGAGGTGGTTTGCCCTTGCCTGCCTTTGCATCATGACCCTGGTATTCCTTGGAGGTCTCCCATCCAAATACCAGCCAGGGCCAACCCTGCTTAGCATCTGAGACCTGACGAGATCGGGCTAGCCTGGGCTACCCAGGTCAAGGCACCATTTATTTATTTATTTATTTATTTATTTATTTATTTATT
>NW_015163116.1:477482-477635 GCF_001447785.1 Gekko japonicus | reverse complement strand
TTGAGCCCCGTCACTCTTTGTCAAATAGAAGGGGAAATCGTGGAAGTAGTGACAGACTTCACGTTCCTGGGAGCCCAGATCACTGCAGACTGTGACAGCAGCCATGAAATTAAAAGACGCCTGCTCCTTGGGAGGAAAGCGATGGCGAACCTA
>NW_015163116.1:462145-473976 GCF_001447785.1 Gekko japonicus | reverse complement strand
AAGTTGCAGAGCTCCCCCCAGTCCAAAACAGTCCAGTGGCACCCATAAGACCAAGTTTTATTCAGGTACAAGCTCTCCCTCCTCTGCGAGGACAGATCTGCATGTTCCCCCCTCCCAATAGCTGGCAATCCAAAACAGTCCAGTGGAGCCTGAGCGGTGGGTGTTGCCTTCTGACACACTTCCGGTGATGTCAGGGGGTGTGACATATGCAAACAAGGTATGCTAATAAGTTATGCTAATGAGCTCCTGCACCGCTTTTTCTACGAAATGACCCCTGTACTTTAAAGTAGGGCTTTTGTTTTGTTCCAATGTACATTACCTTATATTGACCTGCATTGAACTTCATTTGCCATGTTGCGGTCTACTCACCCAGTTTGTGGTGGTCCTCCTGGAGCTCTTCACATTCTGCCTTGGGTTTCACCATCTTGAATAATTTTGTGTCATCTGCAGACTTGGCCATTACACTGCTCATCCACAGTTCCAGTTTATTTATGAACAAATTAAATTCTTACAAGCAGCTTGTGCACTGTTTCCCCATAGCTATTGCTGGCTTCCTGCTCCATCTACTAAAACCTCCCCCCCCAAGTGAATCTACAAAAGAGGGGCTCTGACCTTTTAAATAATGCAAGATGTACCTATGATGACCCTCACAAGATTACACAAGTGCTACCAACAGCGTTCCGTGTGCCTTGGTGTTTAGTCATGCCAACCACATGACCACGGAAATGTCTTCAGACAGCGCTGGCTCTTTGGCTTTGAAATGGAGATGAGCACCGCAACCCTAGAGTCGGACTTGACTGGCTCTCGAGCAAGGGAACCTTTACCTTTACATTACCAACAGTGCTGTGGTGGCTCAAGTGGTTAAGACGCTGAACTGCAGGCTGTGGAAGGTCAGTAGTTCAGCAGTTCGAGACCCGGGTTGCCGCATGATGGAGTGAGCTCCCATCTCTAGTTCCAGCTCCTGCCAACCTAGCAGTTCGAAAGCAAGAAATTGAAAGCAGATAAATAGGTACCACTTTGGTGGGAAGGTAACAGCGTTCCGTGCGCCTTGGTGTTTAGTCATGCCGGCTACATGACCACGGAAACGTCTTCAGACAGCGCTGGCTCTTCGGCTTTGAAACGGAGATGAGCACCGCAACCCTAGAGTCGGACTCGACTGGCTTTCGAGCGAGGGAACCTTTACCTTTACCAACAGTGCAGAGGAAGAAAAGGCCTAAATGCTCTTCTTGGTGTGAGAGTTTGGACATTTTGTCTGGTTTCTTGTTACCAAGGCAACCAAAATAGTGGCCAGAGACTCACAAGTAATCTCACAAGGGTTTGGGATGCCCTATAGGCCATACACAGCTTTCTGCACAATTTTGGAAGAGACTGGGGCAGTGAAGGAGTAGGAAGAGTACAGCAAAGCATCTTGAACATACACTGAATATAGGGAAAGTTAGTTGAAGGGAAGCAGACTAGTCTGAGGTGTATTCTAGATTATATAGGCATCACAGGGAAGTTTCCCCCCCCACATGATATATTTGTTCATTTATAAGATTTATTATGTGCATTTGGCATCTTGAGTTGTTAGTTTGACACATATGGAATCCACTTCCAATAGTTCCATGATGATTTCCTGTGATCCTATTGGCCCATGGTATTCTCAGTGTTTGCATTATACTCCCAAGGAAGGAGGCATTCAGCACTGGCTGGTCACTGAGTTCTGATTCCAAGCCATCTGAAAGAATGGGACCTGTCTAGCCACCTATGTCTATAGCTCTCTATATGTACTAGCTTACTTTAGGAAGCTTATAAGCTTATAGGATAATAAAACATCTGGTAAATGCATCAGAAGAGATACGATACGCTTATGATTTTAAGGACTTTTGGCAGCATCAGTTTTAGGGATGGGTACAAACTGGGAAAATGTGGTTCAGTTCATGCTATGCCCAGTTTGTGAACCATGAATCATTGCAAACTTTTAGCAGCCAAACAAACCGGTTTGGACCATGAGGTTTGTGACTGGTAGAATGGATCCTGTGAATTCTAGACACATCAAATTCACTGGAGATCTTGGATTTATGGGGTTAAAGTTATGGCTCCCCAAAAAAGGTGCCCTCAGGAAAGTTCTTTCTGGAGAAATGACCGCCTGTCATTTCCCCAGAAAGCACTTTCCTGGGGGCACCATCTTTGGGGAACTGTAACTCAGACCCATAAATCCAATTCTCACCAAACTAGTTGGGCAGGTACAGGAGAGTCAGAGGAGATCCCTGGTGATTTTGTTGTCTCCTGCTTGCACAGGATTCATTCTATACACTCCTGAACCTCCTGAACCTGTGCCTGTCAAAATGGCCACCTGTCATTTTGACAGGTGCAGGTTCAAGAGGTTCAGGAGTGTATAGAACAGATCCTGTGCAAGCTAGAGACATCAAATTTGCGGGGGACCTCCCTGGATGCTTCTCTACAAGCCCTCCAAGTTCCACCCACCCCATTGCTTTGGAGTTTGGTAAACAATTCGATTGAGCAGAAACTGTCTGTCTGGAAATGTATCTGCTCATAAACCAGCATGAACCTCCAGGAACACCTTGAAAGTTTGTGGAAAGATTGTGCTGCTTGAACCACGAACTGGCCAAAATGCATCACAAACTTTAGTTTGTGAGCCAGTTTGTGATCATCCCTAATCAGTTTTTCATACTTGAAGGGTCATGTAGGTCAATGATAGACAATTACATAAAACAAGGATGGCCAATTTAGAATCCATAGGACACATCTGGCTACCATATCAGTTTTTTCCATGCCCCTGCCACTCCTTGCCCCTGCCACTCCTGGGAAGAGTAAGTCTTGATGCTCACATTAATAGATGTTCACATTAATAGTGGAGAGCTTTTAAATGGTTTTGTCCTTTCAGCGTTTCACACTATTTTGTCCTGATCCTTCCAACACTCATTTTTCAACTATTTTCTCCTCACTGTTTTTTGTGTGTCTTGAAGATGAAACATGTGCCTTCTGTTCAAAGCTCACAAAATGTGTGGTAAGATTTCTTTATCACTTAGTAGGACAATACAAGTGAGCAGCTTACCAAGTTTTTATAAGGAAATAATAGCTCTCCCCCCGCAAGTCACAGTTGGAGGTAGGGATGGGCACAAATTGGCTCACAAACATGTTCGTGATGAATTTTGGCTAGTTCGTGGTTTGCGAACCGAAGTTCACAAACCGAAGAGCTGCCACGAATGTCCATGAGTTTTAAGGCAGTTTGCTGTGGTTTGTGAAGAACAGAAAGCAGGGGTTTCAATGGCTTGGAGCCACTTAAACCCATTTTCTGCTCTTCACAAAAACAGCTGAGACATGGGGAACAGAAAGCAGGGGTTTAAATTGTTCGGAGTCATTTAACCCCCTGCTTTCTGCTCCCTGCCTCTCAGCTGTTTAGCACAGGGTGCACAAAGCAGGAGTTTAAAAGGCTCCAAGCTATTTAACCCCCTGCTTTCTGCTCTCCACCTCTTTTCGCAGGGAGAATCCCTGCTTTCTGCTCTCTGCCAAAAGCAGTGGGGAGCAGAAGGCAGGGGGTTAAATGGCTTTGAGCTTTTGGCAGGGAGCAGAAAGCAGGGATCACAAACCATTATGAACTGGTTTGGTTTGTGAACCAACCTCCTGGTTCATATTGGTTCGTGGTTTCATTCGTGGTTCAGCCACAAACCACGAACTGAAATGAACGACAAAAATGTGTTTCATGCCCATCCCTAGTTGGCGGGATACCTTAAAATTTAGAAGTTGTGATCGGTGGGTGTCTTCATATGTGCTAGGAACTCTGAAATAATAGCTTTTGATTTCATTTGGAAGTTCACAGAAACCACAGTTCCTATCCATCTTGGCCAGGGAAGATGGGAATAATAATTTACAGGGATGTGGAAGACCCTGATCAGAGCTTACCTTGTGTTTAAAAAGTCATCTTCCCTGGCTGGTTACTCCCACTCCATTTGGAAAACTAAGGCTTGTGGTTCTGGGAGGAGGGAACTGACAGGGAAGGAGAGGTGCAGACACCCGGAATTGCATGCCCATATGCACATCTTGTTAACATCCCATTGAATGTTTTCATTCAATGCCTGACAAAAAGAAGATTAGAGTTTGATAGGGATGAACAAAAAATTTGGCAGCTTCCGGTCTTGGGTGCAAAATCTATAGATGAAATTTAAGTTGACTAGAAATATTGGTATATATGATAATGAGAAACGGTAGAATTTATATACTCATATTTTGTTTAATTATTTAATGAATGAGACATGGAAAGTTATTAATTTACAGCTTTGAGTGATGTCAGTGGTTGAGATGTATGTGGGTGGAGGGATTGGTAGGTGGTGGGATATAATGTTTGTTTTTGTTTTAATTATGTTTGGAAAAAGCAATAAAGACATATTATATAAAAAAAAGCGAAGAGGCGATGAAGCGAAAGTAAAAGAGAGTGATTGACGGCTTACTGTGAGTGACGATCGAAGTTAAAGATAAAGGCTTAAGCGCATTCCCCCCCATTGGACTAAACGGAAGGGAGGAGGGTGGATAACCCCCCCAAATAGATCGAGACTGTTTTAACCGAGAAAGGGGGGGGGAGCGAAAATTATAAAAAGAAAAGTTACCTTTTGGGGAAGTGTTCAAAGCGAGGAAGAGGGAGTGAGTCCCAAGCTGCGCAGCACGAACTTTTAAAAAGTAAACAATAAAGCCCAGATGTCAGGGCAAAAGAAGCTGCAGGACAAGCCGGTGAAGAGGACGGGCGGGACTTCCGGTCTTACCCCCGCCTTACTGAGCCAGCTGTCACTTAACAAGAAAGTGAGATGCTTCGCCCTCTGCTGGATCAAATGATGAAAATCAACCAAACGTTGTCTAAGATGGAAAGTGTTCTCAGTGACCAAACGTTGTCTAATATGGAAAGTGTCCTCAGTAACCAACAGAAGCAATTGACAGATACAACCAAGAAGATGGAGGAGATTGCAAAGAAATGTCTGGTGTCAACGGAAGATATGCAAAAAATCAAGAAGAAGGTCAACAAAATGGAAGACCATCAAGAAGTACAAGACAACAAGCTACTGATGTTACAAATGGAGAAATCAAACCTGACTCTCTGATTTCAAGGTATAAAGGAGGTTGAAAAAGATCAAAGAAGCATACTGGTGAATGCTTTGGCACCACTGACTGGCAGTGAAGCGGAAAAATTAAGCGAAGAGATGGATTTGGTCTATAGAGCCTATTCCAACTTTACAAAGAAAAATAATCTGCTGGCAGTAGTTGTGAAATTTACAAAGCAACGCATCAGAGATCAAATCTTAAAAGCAACATCATCAAAACCTTTGAAGATCGGAGAACAGAATATAAGGATTTTAAAAGATGTTCCATTTGAAATTCGTATGAAGAGAAAGGCGTATAAGGGATTGACCTTATTCTTGCAAAGTCAACAAGTTAATTACAGATGGTGGATTCCAGAAGGGCTTGTCTTTAAGTTTAAAGACAAGAGAGAAAAGATAGACTCCATTTTCAAGGCTCAAGACTTTTTGAAGAGGCACGCCAGTTCAGAGGATGAGGCAGAGCTCGCCAAATGGACAGTATTCAGCAGCGAAGAAAACAGCAGCTCGGAGGGAGGGGACAAAGAATCGGAAGGTGGAGCAACAGCAAAAGGTCCACCTTATAACCTGAGAGACAAAAAAGTGAAGCACCCCAGTACCTGAAGATGTGTTTAGAAAGCACAATAAGGGACAATACTAACCTCAACTGGACTTTATTAACATACTTAATGTCTTTAATTTTAACAGGTAAAGATGAAAGAAGGTCAACCGCAGAAGAAGCCATGGACTTTGTGAATGCTAATAACAGACTAATATACTAATCAAAGCATCACTCACCACTTTTCTTGATCCATCTATATACATTCCCCGTTTTCTGAATTTAAAAAGCAATGAAATTCTCTCCTCTTTAGGAGAGTTATACCACAAAAATAAAATAAAATTGTGACCTATTTTGGCTCAAGTATGGCCCATCTTTATTCCCCACCTGTGTATGACCATGCTTCGGGCCGACGACTCCTTTTCAGAATTTTCTAGCAGTACAGTTAATTTCCCCAGCACAGTTCCTAAAGCACTTGAGTGGAATTTACTGTATGTCAAAGTTGGATATTGTATAATTAATAGTCAACAGCTTTGATCCCTTGACTGGGATCCACTTCTGAGAGCAGGGGGTGGGGCTTGTTGCTTGTGCCCGCCCCCTGGGCTCCTTACTGCCGGAGCTCCGCTCCTGTGCACTCCCGCAGGAAATGACCCCTGGACTCAAGTATAAGCTTTTGGAGGGGGGCAATAATTTGAACTCATCTAGCAGGGCAGAAGCTTCCTCAGGTCCTATTTATCGGCACCGGGTTCTTGCAGAGACAGATGGAGGCTGGAGCTGGTCTCTGAGGCCAGGCTTGCTTGATTGGCAGCTGGGCACAGAACATTTCCCTCTACTGCCCCCTAATGGAAATGTTGACTCTCACAAACCTGATTAGTATAGATTTAGGTGGAACAGCCGTGTTGGTCTGAAGCAGCAGAACAAAAAAGTCTGAGTCCAGGGGCACCTTTAAGACCAACAACCTTTAATTCTGGGTATAAACTTTCGTGTGCAAGCACACTTCTTCATATTCCCTGTATGTGAATAAAAATGTGTCGGTCTTAAAAGTGCCGCTGGACTCAAACTTTGTTCTAACCCGATTCGTGTGTAAAATCACAGAGTTGGAAGGGATCTCCAGGGTCATCTAGTCCAACCCCCTGCACAATGCAGGAAATTCACAAATACCTTCCCCCCCCACACACACACACCCAGTGAGCCCTGCTCCACACCCAGAAGATGGCAAAAAACCCTCCTGGATCCATGGCCAAACTGGCCTGGAGAACGTGTGCCCCACTGGACTCAAACTTTGCTCTGTTGGTTCAGAGCCACATGGCTACCCTACCTGAATCAACCCGATTAGTATTTTGACTGGTGCCAGTATTGGTTTCTCTCGATAAATTTTTTCTGTTGTTCTGCTAAATTCCTGTCTCTGTCTTCATTCCAGCCTTGCATTGAACCCCCATCATTTCAGCCAAAAAATCCTTCAGATAAAATGCATAGGTCTAGGTTCACATTTTGGGCACATTTCCTTCTACCCAGATAGTAAGACCTAGGTTAGCAGTTCCTGCTGGGGAATGGAGTGAGGAACGGAGACATTTCTCTCCCATGCTCGGCTATTTTTGACCGAAGGAAGATTCTGGAATGTTTTTGCACCTGAATTTTACCTGTGGTGTTTATGTCTTCCACCTGACCTGGATGGCCCAGGGGAGTCCAGTCTCCTTAGATCTCAGATGTTCTCAGATGGAAGACCATCAAGGAAGTCTGCTACGCGGAGGCAGGCAATGGCAAACCACCTCTGACCATCTTTCACCTTGTTAGAACCCTGCAGAGTCGCCAGAAATCAGCTGAGACTTGATGGCACTTTTGACCACCAGTGTGAGTGTTGGACTAGTCATAATAATAATAATAATAAATAATAATAATACTTTCCATTTATTAATCGCTTTCCCCAGTGGGCTCAAAGCGATGTACAGTTACTCCATATATAGACAAGGGACTAACAATGTTCGTAGAAGATAGGGAAGACAACATATATTGACTTTAATTGCACGCGCCGTCACTGCCCAGTGTAGACGTCTTCTGGCTGGCTCCGACATTTTCCCGCACGGCTGCTTGCGGGCCAGGCCTCAGGACCTTGATGGCTGCTTGCTGGCCAGGAATCAATACCTTGATGGACCGATGGTCTGATTTAGTATAAGACAGCTTTGTGCGTGATCCACGCGTGTGAATTGCTCATCGAAGTGGTGCTTCCGAGCTCCTTGCTGCTGTGCTGCTTCTCCCAATTCTGTTGGTGGATTAGCGGTGATCACAATAGTTATTTCCCCTCAGCCCAATAAATGTGAATTGTGATGGGTGATTCAAAGTGCTGATCACCCATGAGCCAGTTCGTGTAAAAATACCCATAGATAGCTAGCCGCCATTTCTCGTCAAATCTTACTGTGCATCTGCCATGCAAATATCTTCTTAACTTGCACACACTGTTCCAGTTTCAAGATTTTTATCATTTCTATCCTTTCCTCCTTCCAGGGAGCCGAGGGTGATCACTGTGGCTCTACTGTCATGTGTTTTGTCTACCCAACAGCACCGTGAGGCTGAGAGTGTGTGTGAGACTGGCCCCAAGGCCACCCTATGAAATTTCATGGCAGAGTAAGTACTTGAACCTGGGTCTCCCCACTCAACCACATTGGCTGAATCCCATATATAACCCCATAAAACAGTATAGCCTACACCATCTACTGATGTGGCAGTGCTACTGGACTCTTTACTCTTTTCTACCATCTACTGATGACTATCATGTGTAGCAGACATGGGGGACCATTTTTTAAAGGAATTCCTATAGGTACACAGAGACGGAACCTATCACACAATAGTGGAGGACTTGAAAAATGAGGAATGCTCCTCTAGTGAGTTCAGTTAACTGTGGTCCCGGTCACACGGAGGGTTTTGGCCCGGGAGAGGGACGGATTGGGGGCACAGCAAATGGGTGCGATCTCACCGCAACATCTGGGAAGCAGTGCGCACCCGTCCCTGATCCGTCCCTACCCCCGAAAACCCACAGCAAAAAAGAACCACAGACAGAGGTGGTCTTACCTGAACAGCCGCGGCAAGCGCGGCTGTGGGATCGCTGGCGCGTCCTTCTACCGGTGCATCCCGGTGCATCCCTGGCTTCCTCCCCGGCATCTGATCGTGCCATGGAGCAACAGCGCCGCGGCTCAGGGGATCCATGGGATCCCGCCGCGGCGTGTCTATTTTGGTGTGGCTTCCAAAAGCAGCACTTTGGCCACACATTTTCTCCCCCGTGTGGCAGGGGCCTGTGAAGAAAATACACTTTGCCTCAGCTGTATACGTTGCTATCCTACCCATCCTCCAAAGAGTGTAGAGAAGCACTCCCCCTCCACACACCATTTCAGAAGAGAATGACTGTTGCAAGATCTCCCAGTAAGCTTTGTAGGAGGGACTTGAATCTGGATCTGCCTGGTCCAACTCTGACATCCTAACCATGATGCCATGTAGGGTTGCCAGCTACAGACTGGGAAATTCCTGGAGATTTGGGGCAGAGCCTGGAGGAGGTGGAATTTGAGGAGGAGAGGAAGCTCAGCGGGGATTTGATGCCACACAGGCCATCCTCTGAAACTGTTATTTTCTCTGTGGGAAGAGGTCTATAGTCTGGAGATCGTTGTTAATTATGGAAGATCTCCAGGCCCCCCCTGGAGTTTGGCAACCCTAATGCCATGTTGGCTGTCATCTGTCAGTGGCCTAGGCAACTAACAATGTGCTTGGACTTAGGGTACCCCATGTCCTGTCTGGAATACATTGGAATGCTTATGAAAACACTTCTGTGGATAAGACAGGAGTTCTCTCAGGAGAACCGTTCGGAAGATCACAATGGCTTAATGGAAGAATCTTTCAGCATCAGGAGGGACTTAAACCAGAAACCTTCTAGACTGTATGCTGGTAACAGCCAGTTTGGTGTAGTGGTTAAGTGTGTGGACTCTAATCTGGGAGAACCGGGTTTGATTCCCTACTCCTCCACTTGCAGCTGCTGGTGTGACCTTGGGTCAGTCACAAGTTCTCTCAGAGTTGTTCTCTCAAGAGCAGTTTTCTCAGAGCTCTCTCAGTGCCACCTACCTCACAGGGTATCTGTTGTGGGGAGGGGAAGGGAAGGGAGTTTGTAAGCTGCTCTGAGACTCCTTCAGGTAGTGAAGAGCAGGGTATAAATCCTCCTCCTCCTCCTCCTCCTCCTCTTCTTCTTCATGGCCTAAGCAATGCTAAAGTATACAATGGAAACAGGGTGGTAGTGTTCTCTACAGGTGCTACTCCCAGACAATCCCTTGGTTCTCTCTGACCAGGCCTAGCCATAAATACTTCTAACTTAGCCCTCATTTGGGCGTTAGTCTACTTAGGGTCTTCTGCTTTCCTGGGTATCCTGCTTGGCAACTACTTCTTCAACCCAGCAAGGACCAGTGATGTTGACTTGACTTGTTGTACCGTACAAGCTGAGCTACAGGCTAAAAGTCCTTTAACCCCTTCTTGCTCAATAGATCCAGCAGAGTGTTTTTGTTAGCCTCCTAAATCACTCACAGCAATTTCCCTCCCTTGTGCCTTGCATATGGGGGCAAGAGGCTTAGAAGTCTCTGCCAAAGTTTATTTTGCTGTTCACCCTAGAGGACAGGAAACTGACAGACAATGGCCAAGGTACATAATGGTAGAAAGGTCTTCTTGATCAGGAGCTATGTCATGGGGCAAACAAGAAAGCTGGTGTGTGTGTGTTCTCCAGTTGCCTATTCCTGCATTAGACTCTTTTTCAACTGACACCAGCCTTAACCCTGTGCAGGTCCATAGCGACAGTGGGGCATCTTGGGGCTAGGCCCCCTGACTTACTGGCAAGGCCCCCTGACTTCCCATTCCACTCAGGGCCCCTGAGTGGCAGTGGGTGCAGGAAAGGAGCCGGGTATTCCTGCGCAGCTGTCCGGTGCAAGGGTCCAGATTAAATTACCTTTATTTCGATTAGCCAGTGCCCCCTAAGAAATTTAAATGCCCCCCGACTAAAAAAATCCTGGCTACGGGCCTGACCCTGTGTAACTAATGGTTTTGTCTAGCTCCCTTTCCCTTTTCAGATATTACAGCAGTACCTATAGGGAGCCCTACCAATTACATGTATCAAGAGCATGTGTTACCTACCCACAATCCTCCCAGTATGTACAGTTGCCATGTTGTCATCTGAAAGGGACAATGTACAGATTTTGCATGCATGTACAACCTCTGTTTGTGCTATACAAAACCTTTTTCCCCAGGACTCAAGCGTGTAGGTACTGAAGTGGGAAAATCCATGTGCAATTGGGGCTGCCAACTCTGGTTTGGGAAATTCCTGGAGATTTGGGCATGGAGCCTTGGGACAGTGGGGTTTGGGAAGGGAGGGGATCTATTTGGATTTAATGCCATAGAGTCCACCCTCCAAAGCAATCATTTTCTCCAGGGGGGAGTGCTCTTTATTGCCTGAGGATCTGCTGTGATCTCCAGGCCCCACCTTGAGGCTGGCAACCCTAATAATGCATCGCCCCTTTCAGGCAACAGGGCAATGACACATGTTGGGAGGAAATGTTTGGGTCTGCTAGCCTCCCAGTATGTGTGGCACGTAATGTCTGAAAAGGGCTCCTGTCCACCCCGTGCTGAGCTTACATCAGCAGCAGAAGTTGGTCTGTTGTCTGTGCTGCTCCTATCAGCTGTGGCTGCTGGCAAGATTGTGCATTCTGTTAGAGAAAACAGGTACTTTCAGTCCCCTGTGTGTGCTCGCACTGTAGACCCTCTTATTGCACAGCCCCGTGATGGCTTTACCTACATTCATTCATGCAGCTACAGAGTCATAAATAATTGCTTGCAGGTTTCCCAGGGTTCAAAATGCCAACAGGAGGCAGATGATACACCCCACCACATTATTACAATTGAATGTGTTGCCTCTTCATCTCAGGTTGCTGTCTCCAGAGCATTCTTCCGAGCCTATCAATTGCCTTTCTCATCTAGTGCTAATCTCTGGCAGCCGGGAGATAATATTGCCAAGGCTTTGCCTATTTGAGGGGAGCAACAGAGCTCCACTTTTGGCATCCATGAGTCAGTGAGCATCAGGGGAATCTCAGATAAAACAGCAGCCCTAAGGAACCAGAGAGAGAGAGAGAGCGAGAGAGAGCATAATTTTAACAAGGGTTTATTTCAGCCACAGACTGGAAAACAGC
>NW_015163116.1:455745-462135 GCF_001447785.1 Gekko japonicus | reverse complement strand
ACAGACTGGAAAACAACAGGAATAGAAGACACTGTGTAGATTGGAGAAATAGAGGCAAGGAGAAGCCACTACACATGTAAGTACAGATTGGTGCATGATTTTAAGATGAGAGCCTTTTGACTCACAAAATAAGCTTCTGAAAGTAACAAGATGGTGCATGGGTAACTAAAACCCAGGAAAAAACTGAATATATGTAAAGAATTATTGTTGGGGAGGGGAGACCACACACGTTTCTGTAATGATCTCTTGAAGGATTATCTGTTCTACTGTCTTGGAAAGAATGGAATTTTCACATCTCTTGTACTGATAGGTTGCTAAGTCTCATCAGAAGAAAGTCTCACTGTTCAATGTCCATAGAATTGCATAGGATCATTGTGCGTAGGATTGTAGCCTAAATAAGTTTAGATCACACAAGTTTCTGTTAGTGCACAACGTATTTGCAAAGGAGTTAGGACATTCGTAGCCTAAACTGCAGCCTTCCCAAGGTGACTAATTGCTTCCAGCTATAGGATTAGTTTCATGTTAATTGTTTTCTGATATTTGGGGGTGGTGGCTTAATTTGCCTTAATAACAGTCACCTGCATGCTAGTGTAGCTCAACCAACCCAAAAGAGAGCAGAGGGAATAGGAAAGATCCTTAACAGGTGGTTGTATACCTATGCAAAACTCTAGTGTATGGAAGTGACAGATCATCACTCACTTCCATTTATTAGAGAGTTTTACTGTGGTGACCTCATTAGATGCTAACTCTGTTTGGAAGCAAAGTCTTGCAGATGGTACCGTTACAAATAAGGGAGGCATTGCCCTAAAATCCAAATATGTTGAGGTTATATAGCAAAATAACCCAACCCTATCACTGTGATTCACTACAAGTTTTTCAGAGTCCAATTCAAGAGCAGCTTCTGGTTTTAGGGCACAGTTACATTATAAACTTTAATGCTATTTGAAACCAGTTTTACTGTCCTGGTGGTTTCCCACTTCAACAATGTTAGAACTGTAGCTTTATGAAGGTGGAGAGCATCCTTTATCAGGGTGCTGTTGAATGAGCAATCCTATAATTCCTTGCTTGGAAGCTATAGCTTTAAAACTGGTTTAAACTGGTAGTCCCAATCCATTAAGGCAATTCAAAGTTTATTTCTGTTTGTGGCTTGGAACAGAGCTGTGGATGTGGTTTTGCATGTGAGTGAGGCTTTTCATATGGACACAACAAGGTCTGGGTGCAGATGTACATTTTCCTTTGGCTTGACCCAGAGACCCTCATTGGTCATTATGCCATACACAGCAATCTTACTGGACTGGGGACAGAGTTTAGACCATATGTATTCACTTTTAAACCATTACCACCTACCCCAATACACAACATCATCACTGAATGCCTCCTGAGTTTAGGACATGAAAACCTTACTCCAGACAAGGAAACTTTATTTCTATAAATATATTTATGGTATATGCAGAAAAGGGAGAAACCTGTTCTCAGAAAAGACAGCCCAGGAGGCACTGTTTCTCTCTTGTCTTGTTGCTGTTGCCATGCCGTTTTGGGAAGCTCATGGATGGAATACGGGAGAAACCTGTTCTCAGAAAAGACAGCCGAGCAGGCACGGTTTCTCTCTTGTCTTGTTGCTGTTTTGCATGCCCTTTTGGGAAGCTCATGGATGGAATATTGTTTGTTGGTATGTTTCCCCTTGTGGAAAGGAGACTTTCTTGTTTCATTCCTGTCTGCTGAGTGCCATCTTTTTAAGGACCTGTTGGGAGATATCTGAGATCTTATCCTCATCCAGGCAGGGGGAACCGAATGGCATAAGTTATCTCTGCCAGCTATCAGAAGTCATTGCAAGGGGGAGACAGGGGGCTGCTTAAAATTCTGAATGCTTACCAGTTGCTCCCAAAGTTCTGAGTACTCCTCCAAGGTCTGTAGATTGGCACTTAGTGGCTCTTATGCCTTCTGCCCATTGAGAACCACTGATTTAGACCCACATGGTGGCTGAAGGCCAAATCTAATGCCCAGATTATCATTCTGAGAAGATAAATTGATGGATTTAGCACAGCTTAGTCTTCTGTGGAAGCTCTTGGGAGATTCCTTTGCCACAAGCTCAGTTTGCAGCTCTTTTGCCCATATTTTGCATATCTGTATACAACCTAGGTTTTTTGGAGCATTGAGATGGCTTGGTAAATATGGGTTGAGGCAGGTGTGGCAAGGTTACCGAATGCTTCCTTTACCTTGTGAAGTGAAACATGAATAGACAGGGTAAGTGAAACATGTAATATGGAAGTGAATCATGAATAGACAGGGCAAGAAATGACATTTTGGGTTGTATTAACAGAAGCATTCTCTATCCACAGTTTGAGAAGCATTACTCTATTCCATTCTTGTTTAGGCCAAAGCTAGAATATTGTGCCCAATTTTGTTAGCTTTTTAAAAGAGGATCCTAAAAATGAGAGAGAAGACAGAAAAAGCAGCAAGGCTAACAAACATGTTTCTAGTTGGTCTATGGGCTTTTCCGCATTTTCATTTTACTTGTTGTTAAATTCCTGTGTCTTCAGGGGTTTTTTCCCCCATTCTGCACGGTTGCTCCCTCTAGTGGTTGATGCAACATAAAGCAAGTTTCCCCCCCAGTTTATTTCCCTGTAGATTTAAAATGCAGGGAAATAAACTGTGGAGAGAACTGTTCAATGTCAAATTGGCCACTAGAGGGAACAAAACATGTGCAGAAGAGGAAAAACCTGCTGAAGAAACGTAACTGGGAGTGTTAATGAGAATGCCCAAAAGCCCTATGTTTGCATTGTTAAAGTATATGTCTCTAGTGTGTTTATTCCAGCATCTCTACCAGCCACATTGAACCTGGAAGCATAAGAAGTCTTGTTGGGTTAAATTCAAGGTTTATTTAATTCAGCATCCTGTTTCTTATAGTGCCCAACTGGATGCTCCAAGCAGGAAGCTCATAAGTAAGGCACGAAGGCAATAACCCCCCTTAGCCACAATAATCTATGGTCAACTCCAGGACAGACTACTGTAATTTGCTCTATGCAGGCCTACCCTTGCACTTGACCCAGAAGCTCCAGCTGATCCAGAAAGTGGCTGCGTGGGTCCTTACGGGGACCCCTCGGATGGCAAATATTTAACTTGTGCTGTGTGAGCTGCCATGGCTCCCAGTGGAGCACCAGATGCAGTTCAAGGTTTTGGTGCTGACCTTCAAGGCCCTTAGTGGTCAGGGAACCACATACCTTCAGGACCTCGTCTCTCTCCATATGACCCTGGCAGAGTGTGACGCTCTAGCAATAAGAATCTGCTCATGGTCCCCGGCCTGAAAGGGGTCCGGCTGTCCTCAAGTAGGGCCAGGGGCTTTTTAGCACACACATGACTGAAGGTAACTAGTGTATAAGCAAGAAAATATTTGAACAACAGTATGTTCATTTTAAAAGGCATCTTGTTAAGCAGAATTTGTGCCTGAAATGTTGAAGAGTTATGTACTTTAGAGTTATGCATACCCTCACTCCTTGACATTTTGTGGGTGGCTCCCCCTCCTATGAGAGCCATTTTGTCATTGCACTCACCACCAGTGTTCCCTCTAAGCTGAGTTAATGTGAGCTAGCTCACAGTTTTTTAGCCTCTGGCTCATACATATTTTTTTTTAGCTTATGAAGGATGGCCCCAGAGCAAAGTAATTTATGCAGTAGCCCAGTCACTCACTCACAACTTTAATGCCAGTAGCTCACAAAGTAGAATTTTTGCTCACAAGACTCCACAGCTTAGAGGGAGCATTGCCACCCTGTGTCAGAATTCTAAAGGTGCCTGCGGGCTCAAGAAGCTTGGGGATCCCTCTCATACAAGAAGGATACTGTTCATCAAGGCTGCTAATTGCAATATATCAAACCAGATTTAGGCTGGACTCTGGGATGCTTTCTAGCTGTGACATTGGTTAATGAGTCAGACAAGTGGCCCAGGGATGATGTTGTGTTGCTGTCCCTGGAGTTTTTGAACAGGAGGCTGGATGTGTCGTGTCAGGTATGGTGTGATTAAGTACAGAGACTCCTGCTGTTGCATGCAGATTAGGCAATCTGTGAGATCTTTTCCTACTCTGAGTCTCAGAGGGCAAGTTGACACAGGTGTCAAGCACATCACTTGGTGACTCTCAGCAGCAAGTACAAAAATGCCTCTATTGAAGTGTGTTGTGTTGGAGGTGATATGAGGAGGTCTGTTGCGGTAGGATTTGTGACAGAAGCCATCTAAACTTTTTCCTAAAACTGCTCTGTACATCCTTCTGTGTATGTCATCCCATGAGGAAAGCTCAGTGTTTAAGTACCAGCAAATGACATGGAGAAAACTACGCTGTCCCTTTAATAGAGGGCTAATGTGTGGAACTGGGCAGCTCAAACTTGTCATGGTGTAGCAGAAGCTCACATCATCTGGTATAACATCTCATTAAGCCCTTGCTAAAGAGACAGGATGTTTTTTTTTTCTCTCCATGCAGTTGGTCATCCTACCACAAGCATGCCTTGGAATTCTCAGCACCATTTTCTTTGATCAGATGGGTGGTAAAAGGCAGGAATAATGGCAGTACTTCAAGGTAGACCAAGGGTTGAGCCCTATCGCAGGGCTCTTTTTGTAGCAGGAACTCCTTTGCATATTAGGCCACACCCCCTAATGTAGCCAATCCTCCAAGAGCTTACAGAGCTCTTCTTACAGGAGCTACTGTAAGCTCTTGGAGGATTGGCTACATAGGGGGTGTGTCACTTAATATGCAAATGAGTACCTGCTACAAAAAGAGCCCTGAGGGGCGGGGCCAGGGATGTGTCCCCTCCCCAGCAGTCCCATGTGACTCCAGGAAGGTGGCCCTATAGTGGGGAAGAGGTAGGGAATGGAATCCCCCACTTTTGCCAACCCACCTCTTCTGAGGGAAGATGGGACTGCTGTGGAGAGTGGAATGTGGGAAAGTGCCATGATGACCACCAGTATCTTCTGCTGATGAGATCATGGGATTCAACCCCACCCAGATATTGCACAAATATCAACTGAACCTGGAAAGATGCCATTTTACACTGCACCAGCATCAGGTAAATCTGCAACTGACACATTTTGCAAATGTTGTGGCAATTGCTAGGGAAGAGAAGGCTAATTCCAGTGAACACGAAAATCTTAACCCGCTAAGAACGATCCCCATCTGCTGATGTTTTCTCCCTCCTGGCAAAAGTGCAATTGTGGCATGAAATGAAAGTTCTATGATTAGCAACAATGTTCATTAAATAATAACATTCATTTAGCTGCTAGTTGGAAGGGGGAAATGGGAGCTGACTAATTGCGTTGACTAAAACGGAACATGCTTCAAGGCAGTAAAAGTGGATTTTATACTTATCAAAGGAACATATTGCTTTGCAGTCTGATACAGCAGATTGCATAACTGAGCAAAAGGAGATGATTTCTTAAACCCATTCATGGTTAAACCCAATGCATTTACTCCTGAAAATTCTCCTTGGAATCTTCTTTGCAAATAGATATTCTCCAGATATTCCCTGCTTGAGCACTTGATGTATTTTCTCGAGACTTTTTATACCTACACTGATATACCCACAATGAGTTAAAAGCTATTGGTATGCGGTGTTTGATAGTATTTTATGGTTGACGTCCATTCTTCTACTGACATGCAGTAGTGACCGTGTAATGCTCTTTAGTATCAGATACCATTTGGTGGATAATATGCATTGGTAATTATTATTATTAGGCAGCCTACAAGAATTTCATATTTTCGAAGCCTGCCAAAGATACCATCAAGAGATGCCAGCCATTGTCAACAAAAAAGGGTCAAACTTAAATCACAAAGATCAGTTTTCTCATCCCTAATCTGAAAGGCAAATATTTGACTACTAATTTCACCTCTGGTTTCTTGCATACACTTTTGTTTGCATTTTCTCTTAGTAGATCAGAACATCTGACGGGAGCAAAATTAGCATAACCCAGTAATTTTTAAGCCTGTTTTTCTTTTGACTCTGCACTGTGAGATGTCAAAGATACATATTCCGAATGGTAAATGGACTGAAGTGTGAAACTGCAAAAGGAGATATAAGGACGAAAGAATTCAACATTTCTCACAATGCCCTGTATAAACAAAGAACACAGGGTAGTGTATGTGTTCCTCCTCTTTACTAATGTGTCTTCACAACAACTCTGTGAGGTAGGTTAGAGTGGGAGATAATGACTTTCACAAGGTCAATCGGTAAACTTTGAGGCTGAGCGGGGTTTTTAATGTGGGGTCTCCACACAGTTGTAGACAGCCACTCCAACTACTAAACTATTTTCAATGCCTGAAAAACTGGTTGTTAGCACAGGCAGCATGGTATCTCTTTCACTGTTTTTCCCCAGTGACATCTAGTAAAACAAAGCATTTAATGTAATGTC
>NW_015163116.1:421428-455733 GCF_001447785.1 Gekko japonicus | reverse complement strand
ACACTTGTATCACTACTTTGGCAACTGTAGAGGTGGGGAAACTCACAATGCAATATCATGTTGCATGTTTTACTTTGCTAGAAGTCACTGGAGAAGCAGAAGGCAGGCAACATGACAGAGCCAACAGAGAGAGACGTTTGGCATCTCGTGGAGGCCAGTGGAGTTATACGGTGGGTATACAAGGCTTCCAGTTTGACAGCCACAGGAAGGGAACCTGTCACTCTTCTGATGTGAATCTCTGGATTGTTGTTGTTCAGTCACACAGTCGAGTCCGACTCTTCGCGACCCCATGTACCATATCACGCCAGGCCTTCCTGTCTTCCGTCATGCTCCGGAGTTTGCTTAATTTCATGTCTGGATAGCCACCCTTTTTCTTTTCAGAATGTCCAGTTTGTTTTTGAATGCTCAGGTCTTCGAAGGAGAGCACAGTTACAGTCAGGGGTCATTTAGTAGAAAAAGAGGTGCAAAAGCTCATTAGCAGAACTCATTAGCATGACTCATTTGCATATGCCACACCCCCTGACATCACCGGAAGTGTGTCAGAAGGCAACACCCACCGCTCAGGCTCCACTGGACTGTTTTGGACTGCTAGCTATTGGAAGGGGGGGGGGAAACGTGCAGATCTGTCCTCGCAGAGGAGGGAGAGCTTGTACCTGAATAAAACTTGGTCTTAAAGGTCCTACTGGACTGTTTTGGACCAGGGGGCTGGGGAGGGGCTCTGCAACTTACCTGGCTGCTTCTTGCTCTGACTGAGGGCTGCTGGGAGCAGGGGGTGGTGCTTGTTGCATGTGCCCGCCCCCTGGGCTCTTTACTGCTGGAGCTCCGCTCCTGTGCGTTCCTGCAGGAAATGACCCCTGGTTACAGTGCAGTAAAAATAAAGACCAGGCAGAGATGCACAGTGGAAAGGAGGCATTTGGCCAGAAGGTATAATGGATGAGGAGGCAGTCTTACTGGTGTGCTGGGCAGAACCTTCCAGCCCCCAAGGTTAAGCACATGGCCTTTCAAGTATTGGGGTGGGGGAGGGAGCAGAAAAAGCTGAATGAGAGTCATGAAGCAGCAAGAAATGGAGTTGCAGGGGAGCCGCTCTGCCAGCACTCTCAGCAGCACAGTCATGTTGGATCATCAAAGGCCAGACTATGTGGACTCGGGCTGGGGGCTGGGGCCAGAGCAGCCACTGAGACATGTCTGTGAGTCTTTCACTTGTTTTCTTTCCCTTAGAGGTCAGTTAGTTTATGTCTGTGTTTATATGGAGGGCAATCCATCATCTCAGTCCCTCCCTCCCCAATTTGAACCTTTGTATCTGTTCTCTCCCCACCCAGAAACTTCAAAAGAGACTATCTGCTCTGGGAGAGAGGGAATCACAGAGGAAATCTCCTCTTGCCAGCATGTACAAACAAAGACACCGCTGCTGAATAAGGAACCAACTTCAGCCTCCTTACTGAATAGCAATCGCAGTCCCAGAGGACAAAAATAGCTCATACAGACACAGGACTGATCCTTATATAGAATTAGAAAGCCTTCCCAGTGCCATTGAGTTGGTGAGATGATTGGGAGATAGTAGAAAATTTTGGCACAGAAATATCAGTCAGGATGATCCTGTTTGTCAGAAAAATCTGCTAATCGTCCTGGGTGGACAATATCCCTGTCAGGCATACAACTGCTGAGTCACTCCCTCTCCTCACTGCCCGGCCTGCTGAAACTGAAACCAGATGGGACCCCAGAATATCTATCAGACCACAAGGTTTTGAGCATTGCCTAATTGACAGCAATGAACATTTTAGGAATGTACACAAATTTCAGATGTTCACTGGTTTGGTGTGAAAACCGGTATTCATTCGCATGGGTTCTTTTAAACTTTGGGCCAAAATTGTGGCTGAATAATTTGTTGCCCTCCCACCCCTTGAATGAAACACACACGCAAGTAATGGGTTAAACTGGGTATTTATTTATGCATAAGCTGATCTGCTTCAATTATATCAAATTAAGCATGGGTCACCTTATGCCTGCAAGCAGGCTTCCTTAGGGCAAACCCACCCCGGCTCAGACCCAAGTTCGGAATCCTTCCGTACCCCACTTGTCATGGCCCACATGTCACATGCATATAGGAGATGTGGGAGCACACCCCAGCCCACGACTGCTAAGACTTAAGGCTCACCATGTGCTCCCCAACCCTGAAGAGGCCCCCGTCTGGGCATCCTGGACTGCTAAACCACTAGGTGCCCAGTTTGAGGACCCCTCCTATTGCTGATATCTAGGGGTGGTTGTCAGCACAAATAAACCCCCCTCAACCTGTGTTTTCCTGCCTTCCCAGAATGGCCTAACCAGGGTACCAGGCCTATTTATGCCCTACCCCCCGGACTATGTGAAGCAGGCGAAAAAAGGCTCCCTCCCGGCCAATTTGAGTGAGCCCAAAAAATTCCTGCTTAGCCCCTAAACTGGCAACTGGCTAATCCCACATGGTCTGAGAGGGCGGGTGGGTGGGGAGCTCTTCCTCAGCTGGAATGGTCGCTGCCTGGCTGCTGTCCCCTAATCCAGGCAGCCAGTTGCCTCTGACAGGCCAGCCCTCTTGCGCCAATTGACTTGCATGGGCTCCATTGAAATACATTACAGTTAGGCTTGCCAAGTCCCCCCGGTCAAATCCGACTCTAGGGTTGTGGTGCTCATCTCCGTTTCAAAGCCGAAGAGCCAGCGCTGTCCAAAGACGTTTCCGTGGTCATGTGGCCGGCATGACTAAACACCGAGGCACACGGAACACTGTTACATTCCCACCGAAGTGGTACCTATTTATCTACTTGCAATGTCTTGCTTTCGAACTGCTAGGTTGGCAGCAGGAGCTGGAACTAGAGACGGGAGCTCACTCGGTCATGCGGCACGCTGGGTCTCGAACTACTGAACTACCGACCTTCCACAGCCTGCAGTTCAGCGTCTTAACCACTTGAGCCACCGCAGCTCCTAGTGGGGATAAAAGCAGGGTGATCTCATCAACATGTTTGAGTGAGCTGCTAGGGCAGCATGATTAGTCCTAACCTGAACAGCCCAATCTCACCAGATCTCAGAAGCTAAGCAGGGTTAGTACTTGAGTGGGAGACCAACAAGGAAGTTTGGGGCTGCTATGCAGAGGCAGGCAATAGCAAACCACTTCTGCATGTCTTTTGCCTTGAAAACCCTATGGGGTTGCCATGAATCAGCTGTGACTTAAGAGCAAAAAAGTCCTGCAGCTGAACCTTGCCTTAACACCTTGGAAAACCTTTGTGTACTTAGTTTCCATGTACGCAGTTTTATAAAGCATATGTTAGGATTAACTTTTGGCGGCATCTGTCCTGCTGTTTTTTGCAGAGTTCCTCTATTGAAGTAAGAGCCTTTGATTGTCTCTTACGGAGCCAACCCACAGCTACTTGAATACATTTCTGTAGGCCCAGCACCAGCGGCGAGACCTTTATTAAATAAAGAACAGTAGATACTCCCTGGTGGCTTAAATGAAGAGGACCCTGTGGTCTACAACTCCCTCTCGTTCCTGCTTGTTGTTGAAACTCTGTGTAAGGGGGAAAGTGCTTTATTTTTAAAGCAGGTTTCTGGTGAAAATCATTGGTGAGTCCTAATTGGCCAGTTCCATCATGACTATGAACAATTTCCCAGACAGAATGTAGTTTAAAGCACTATTATGTAGCAGAATTTTAACACAAAAGTGTATTTTTTGGCCATCATGAAATTCTGTTCGAAATATATTGTTGTTATTATGGCTTTTAATTGCTGTAAAAATCAAGTTCCCTCAGGCTGCTTATTACAAGGACGACCCATTCAGAACTGACCAAAAAGCTAGTTGGAAAACACCTACTGTTCTCCACCCCCCAACTCTGGCAGCCATTGGTGAAGCTTCATTTTTGCTGCTCTGGGAAAGAAGTGTCCAGCCTTCTCAAAACCAAACCTAAGTAACCTGCTCACTTGGAACTTTCTGTATGATGGAGCCATGTTCTTTGATCTGTCTTAAATGGTCTGTCTGAGCTGTGTCCCAAGGGAGAAGCAGCAGTGACAGGTGATGTAGTAACTGTGAGAGCAATGAAAATTAAGAGAGTCCCATGTATGTAGAAATGGAGGAGGATTCCGTTTCTGCAAATACGGTGTTTGGTTAAGTTTACTAGGAGTCCTGGGTTTGTGAATTAATTTTGGTTTTTATTTTTCAATGTATTTTATTTGGTTTGCTTTATCTGTGTTGTAAGAAAGGCAACCGATATAACTGCCAGCACCTAGAACTGAGCCTGGAAGCAAATTGGAAGCCAGTGTAGCTGGAACAAGACCGGAGTGATATGGTCTTTGTGATCCACTCCAGTGAGCACTCCGGTTGCTTACTGCATTTCGTACCAACTGTAGCTTCTGAACAGTCTTCAAGGGTGCATTACAGTCACCTAATCTAGATGTTACCGGGACATGTATCCCTGTGGCAAGATCTTTTGTGTCTCCGCAGTTGCTGGCATTCATTAGCAGGTTGCATTCATTATACTGAACATGCTCAGAACTTACTGTATTGAACAATACCCAAGAGTCAGTTGCAGGCAAACTGGGCGAGGCTGGAATACTACAGAGACAAGCCATGCAGCTCCCTGCCTCCATACTCCACGATGCCTGATACAATAAAGGATGAATTTAATTTAAAAAGAGGTCTCTCGTCCCCTCCGCCCCCTATCAAGTGGGTTCAGGGAATGGCAAATGTGGAACTTGGGACAGGTTTGAGAACACAGTGTGAAAACACGCTTAAGGTACAATTTAGAGCACTGGACTGAAGTCAGCATTGAGTGTCAGAGGGAGCTGTTTCCAGTTTGCAGTCTAACTATAGTTTGAACAGAGACAGTGTATAATCTGCTACTCACAAAAATTTTAAATAAGTAGAAATGGTCAGTGCAAGCTTTTTGAGAGCTGCACAGCTTGAAAACAAGGGATCATTTTGGGAGGAGAATTCAACCAAACTTCTTTTGAAGCTGGAATCCACCAGTGAGAATTTCCTGGCAAAATGTACATAAGGAATTAGTTAAAGCTGTTCACAAATATCACACTGTCTGGACATCACCAGACCAAAGAAGAGTGCCAAGAAAGAGCATCATTATTTTTTCCTTTTTTCTTGTGCCTATTCCAGTAGTGGGATGACTATTGTAAATTGGCCCTCCCAAACCCAGAATACCATTAGGCCATTTCCACACAAAATGGTGGTGCGGTTACATGCCTCCCAGAATTTCTCCATTTCCCCCCTGATCTTTGTCAAAACTGTTATGCTGCAAAGTTTTGAGAAAGTTTGCAATGTGATTTTCCCATCCATGAGGCAATCATTTTCTCTGACCTTGTCCCTGTGGTGGCCATTACCTCCTCCTGCCACTGATGGGATGGGGGGGGGGTTAATTGGCAATTTCATATCATTATATCAATATACTGTCAATATACCTAATACTCAAGATGGCTAAAGGTAAAGGTTCTCTTGCTCGAAAGCCAGTCGAATCTGACTCTAGGGTTGCGGTGCTCATCTCTGTTTCAAAGCCGAATAGCCAGCGCTGTCCGAAGACATTTCCGTGGTCATGTGACCGGCATGACTAAAAACCAAGGCGCACGGAAAGCTGTTACCTTCTCAGTGAAGTGGTACCTATTTATCTACTTGCAATTTCTTGCTTTCGAACTGCTAGGTTGGCAGGAGCTGAACTACCAACCTTCCACAGCCTACAGTTCAGCGTCTTAACCACTTGAGCCACCACAGCTCTTACTCAAGATGGCTAGATCTGTGTATACTTAAATCTGGAGACTGAAGCCATGAGCATACAAGATAGATCTTTCTGTAAATCAGAAAAATGCCCCAGGTTTGCAGAAGAATCAGAAATCTTTTTTTAAAAAAGCCAACACATTGGGATGGGTTTTTTTTGAACTTTCCAAAATAATAGAAGCAGCACCTGTAGCTTTAAGAAACGGATGAACTCAGTGTCTGTTGCTAGAGAACCACTGCAGAATTTCCAGCCTTCAAGCCTTGGTTTCTGTCAGTAAAAGGCAGGGAAACGTGGCAGGACCCTTTTCAGGACCATTCTGGTCTTTGAAGGAGGATTCATTGGGGCCAGGCCTGCCAGCAACCGCCAGGCAACATGCTACCACATGACTTGTGTGACTCACCCAGGTCTGGCTGCTTGCTACCTATCAGTAACAGCTCCCCCCAAAAAAAAGAAAAAAGAAAAAAGCCAGTGTGGTGTTTCAGACTAGGATCTGGGAGACGCAAGTTCAAATCACCACTATGCCATGGAAGCTGACTGGGTGACCTTGAGTGAGTTACACCATTAAAGTGTATGGAGTCATTCTGGTTTGTTAAAAAAGAACCCAAATAAATTTGTGGCCAAAGAAAACCACAATGTGCTTTTAGTTCCCCTTATTTTCTTTTCCCATTTAGACTAAAACATTAATAACCCTTAACATATACAGTGGCTAACCACAGTCTTCACCTTGTGACCTACTTTGGCTAAGCAGAGCCAAAATTTAGCAGGGCTTTGGCCTAACTTCTCCACACTCCGAGGCAGAGGGAAAGACAGCTGAATAAACAGGTTCAGTGTTTATAGCGTCTGCTGTCTCAGAGAATAGTTTTCACAATGCAGAGGGTTTATTGTGTTTTTACTGTATCTTAACAGCTGGAGAGCATGATAAGATACTACTGATCAACCTACAAAGGTCTCATTTATGCTAAGGGTTCTTTAAATCTAGAAGTAGATCAAAGATTCATTGGTCATGAATCGATATGTGAAAAGTCCTTTTCATTTCAGAATAGATTATTATGAAGAGAAAACCATGGCAGGAACATCGATCTTTTAATGAGAAGTTTGTGATGGCTTAATCGTCTTGCTGTGAAATTCACCAAATTGTAATAAAAGCCAACCAAGGATTCCTCTTCAATTCCTTGCACTGAAAAAAACAAAGGAATTGCAATGTAGCTGTGGTTGCCAGGTCTCCCAAGGGTCTGGCCCTGAGGCTTGGAGGCAGAGCATGGGAGCTTACAGGTACTGGGTTGCATCCAGCCAATGTTGCCCAACCCCTCCTTACTATGGCCTCCATCCCACACATTTTTTTGTACCTGCAGTTTCAGCGACCCCTAGCATAGCCATTTTTGGTTGTCAAAGGTTAGCCCAACTCTTTGATTCTGGCTCCTCAGCATTAGATTTTCCTTCCACTCCTTGGAGAACCTGAGAAGACAACTAAGACCCCGGTCAGATGTGCCAGAAAACATGGGGGGGGGGAAGTGTGGCTATTTGCACTGTTGCATTCTGATGTGCCATTAGGCGATCAGACGCGATGGCGGCTTCCCCGCAGCAAAGAGGATGACGGGGGAGAAAGCCATGCGCCGGCGCAATCCCACGATGGGAGGCTTCCATAGACGGCTCGTGGCAAAGCGTTTGCCACTACATTCGTTGAGGTAGTTTTTTACTGCGCGGCTTCGGCGGCTTGCCACGGGTTCGCCACGGGAGTGCTACGCCTCCCAGATGTTCCTGTGTGATCGCGCCCGGATACTCAGTCGGACTCCCATGCCGTCAGCGGGGCAAATGCTCCATGTGAACAGGGCCCACGACCCTGAAATTTCTAATCACACCTTAAAACCCAGCAACCCTAAATATAATCTGTTTTGGAATTAGAATTTTCATAGTAGAACCCAAAATTCTCTTGCCCACTTCTTGCGATACATCACTTATTGACTTTAGCAGCATTAGCATCAAACACGTCATCCATCTTAGTTCTCTGTTAATGCAGAGTTCGGTGTAACAACAGTGGGGGAAATTGCAGGGTTTTTGGGGGGGAATATGCTGTGGCCCTTCAGAATTCCCCCTTTTTCATTGAGAGTGAAAGTATGGTACAGCCATAATTCACAGCTTGCCTGTGATGTAAAACTAGAAACAATATTAGGGCAAAAAACACAGTGAAAAGCCACAGAAGTTAGACACATGCTCTAAGCGATCTGTAAAGAATGTCAGTCTTTTAGCTGGTGCCTACTATCTTCTGAGAGTTGTCTGATATCCTTTGTCAAAGTTTAAAACAAGAGATTGTTTACTGGTTATTGTTTACGGATTAAAGCATCCATATACTTTCTGTAGCTTCCTGCTGTAGCTTTTACACTAAGACGATGCAGAGCAGCAGCCCTTGTCTATCGTGGAAGAAATTAATGTTAATATTAGAAATTAATATTAGCTATATTATTATTCATGGAAGAAAGTTGTATTATATAAATATTAATTATATTATTATTTGTGGAAGAAAGCTATATTATACAAATATTAGATATATTAATATTCATGGAAGTTATATTAATATTCATGGAAGAAAATAATATTACCATTTACTTAACCTGTGCTGTGTTCCAAGCCAAGCAGGACACACCAAAACTGAAACCACCATGTACTGGTTCTGCATAGATTGCCTTTGGGCATCTGTGCACATCTGGTTGTAAAAGAGTCTTTTCAGTACTACATTAAAAGCTAATATGCGCAGAAGTCACAACACACCAAGAATGGCCATACTTCCCCTGACTACTTGCACTGGAAGCTAGAATTCAGTGCACCTGAGACATTTTTTGGTAACATGGAAGGCCATGTGAGTGGACTGTTAGTAACTCACTAAGAGATTTGTGGTATGTATGGCAATAACAGAGAATAGCAGGGGTCATTTCCTGCAGGAGCACACAGGAGCGGAGCTCCGGCAGTGAAGAGTCCAGGGGGCGGACACATGAAACAAGCCCCACCCCCTGCTCCTGACAGCTCTAAGTCAGAGCAAGAAGCAGCCAGGTAAGCTGCAGAGCCCCCACTGCCCCCCCGGTCCAAAGCAGTCCAGTAGCACCTTTAAGACCAAGTTTTATTTAGGTACAAGCTCTCCCTCCTCTGCGAGGACAAATCTGCACGTTCCCCCCCCCCAATAGCTAGCAATCCAAAACAGTCCAGTGGAGCCTGAGTGGTGGGTGTTGCCTTCTGATACACTTCAGGTGATGTCAGGGGGTGTGGCATATGCAAATAAGTTATGCTAATGACTTATGCTAATGAGCTCCTGCACCTCTTTTTCTACGAAATGACCCCTGGAGAACAGGATTTTCATACCCAAGTTTACTTTGGGTAAGGACTTCTTCACTCAGCAATGAACCACTGTAATCAGAATCTACACAAGTTTATGTGTTGGAGTGAGAAGGTTGTAGAATGCCATGATATCTACTTGGCTGAAGCACTTTGATTTTAGAAATGGAACAGGGAACTCTTGGGTAATTTTTATTATCTCATGGCCTTTGGTCTACTCCTCGAAAAGGTAGCAGATGCTCCATTTTGCACCAGCATTCGTCATCTACTGGTAGTTTTACATATTCAGAGCTTTGTTCTAAAATATAACATGAAAAAAAAGCAATACTGCTGTCAATGTCTTGTTGGGCAGGTGTTTTTGAGGATCTCAAAATAAATTCTTAAAACAATAAACTGTTTTGTTTTGTGCTGAGGAATGCTCACACTTAGTAGGTTATACACAGTTATCAGAAGTGGTTGGCATGACAACAAGATTTTACCTGCTTTGGATTTTGCATCCAGTGTAAGGAAGGGCCGAACTAGACATCACATGGAGTTCCATAAAATTTTCCTCCAACTTATAAAAAGCAGCCAGATGAAGAACTTTTTTTTTGTCCTCATCTGCATGATGTCCCTTCCTGAATGGGTACCCACTGATATAATTCTGTGTCAATTTCATTCACGGCTACTCAGATTGATATTTGTGAGATTTATTTTAGTTCATTTACATAATAGGAGCTTTACTTGGTCTTGAATCAACACAAGTAAAATAAATGGCAACATTCAGTAATATATCTTACAAGGCATTGATATTACTGTTATTATGATAAAATGATAACAAATATTACTGAATTAGCTGGACCTTTCATTGTAATGTCCTCATTATCTTAATTAACACCATAGTCTTGTTTCTTATGCAGATTTTTTTTTTTTTAGAGTACGGCTTGCAATGTGACAAAGAACTAAACTTTCTTCCTTGGTTCAGCTAAATATCCACTGTAAGCACTTGGTGTCAGGGTTCCCGTGCTCAGTCCAGAACTGCGAGAGACAAGCTTGAAAGCAGGCAGTGGTGGTCTGGCTTTCTGAGGAGAACAGTGAGGGTCCTGAGGCTCAGTCGACTATCTAGGGAGGGGCAAGTCAAGGCATTGATATTACTGTTATTATGATAAAATGATAACAAATATTACTGAATTAGCTGGACCTTTCATTGTAATGTCCTCATTATCTTAATTAACACCATAGTCTTGTTTCTTATGCAGATTTTTTTTTTTTTAGAGTACGGCTTGCAATGTGACAAAGAACTAAACTTTCTTCCTTGGTTCAGCTAAATATCCACTGTAAGCACTTGGTGTCAGGGTTCCTGTGCTCAGTCCAGAACTGCAAGAGACGAGCTTGAAAGCAGGCAGTGGTGGTCTGGTTTTCTGAGGAGAACAGTGAGGGTCCTGAAGCTCAGTCCACTATCTAGAGAGGGGCAAGCTTAAAGTTCAGTCTATAGCAGGTCTGCTCACAGCTGGGAATTGTCTGGACTGAAGAAACTGGCCCCTGCCACACATGGCAAAAAAGTACGGTCAAAGTGTGGCTTTTTAAAGAAACATGCGGCGGCGGGATCACATAGATCCCCTGAGCTGCGGCACAGCTCCTCCCCGGCACGATCAGATGCTGGGGGAAGCCACTGACGGGAGACTGAGGCTGCCGAACTGCGCATGTGTGAGCATGTGCAGTTCTGCCGGGAGCCTGGATTGCTCCAGAAGATGGGCGTGCCAGTGATCGCATGGCTGCGCTTGCTGCGGTGTACCCGGTAAGTCCTCCTCTTCTGTTGGTTTTTTTTTACAGCGCGTTATTGGCCTGAAGGAACAGATCGGGGATGGGTGCAAGCCGATTCCCAGATGTTGCGGTGTGCTTGCGCCTGTTTGCTGCGCCCCCGATCTGTCCCTCTCCCAGGCCAAAACCTCCCGTGTGACCCCTCCCGCTGTCTGCAAGCCAGGGAGTTACAGAACCTGAGACATCCTGATTGGTTCTAGCTGTCATATGCTAAGACCCAGTCAAGTGAGGCTTGAAGCTTGAGATAACAGATGGTGCTATTGAGCTGCATGGGCTCCAAGTTCTCCCTGACTTCTATAATGCAGTTGGCCCTGTAGAACACAGCATACGTTGTGGGGGGGGGGAGGTGATTAGCCCCATTTGAATCCCATTGTGTGGGCCTTAAAGTTAGTTTAGATACTGAAATCGGTACCAAAGTAGGCTCATAGATTCACAACTATCATTTTCAGGACACTTTGATATTGGTGCCAACAACAGAAACCGTTTTTTTTTTTAAAGGGTTGATTTGCTCTCTGGCATTTATTCCCTTTTCGCATCTTTTTTGGAGACACTGTTGTCAGCTGTTGCACGTTTTTGGGGACTCCTTGCCTTTTGTTTTGCAAGCTTTGAGAGGACAGAAACTGTTTTGTTGTTGTTGTTGTTCAGTTGCACAGTTGAGACCGACTCTTTGCGACCCCATGGACTACATCACGCCAGGCCCTCCTGTCCTCTGTTGTCCTCCAGAGTTTGCTCAACTTTTCCAAGAAAAGATATCTGTGATTCCCCCCCTCACTTTCTTTTGGGTCAGTCAGTGGATCCATCCTTTAGTTTTTCTCCACGAACTTTAGAGGTCCAGCGTAATCCCTTCACCGATAAAGTCAGTGTCTGCAAGGATGGTGTGTGGGTTACAAGGAACCTGGTGCAAAAAAACATGGTCTGGTACAAAGCTGGTTTTGACCTTGTCATTACTCAGGGGAGTGAATGTCACTAGAAGGCAATGAATGTCTCTATGCCATGAAGTACTGGAGCTCATTAAACTTCACAGCTAAGGGCCATTAATATTTGTAAGGACAAAGAAGAAAAAAGGGGAAAAAACTGAACCTAAACCTAGAATTCAGAACCTAAAAAGGTTAGTCAGGAATAGAAAAGGGCCAACTCTAAAAATCTAATAATAAAATATACAAAAATATATATGTGTGTTTATTCAACATAAATTAAAATAACAAACAAGGGCCCATTCATACCTCATATAAAACTATAAAAACATACAAGGGCTAATAAGATAGACCTAATAAGATAGACCTAACGCGTTTCGGCCTTTACAGGCCTTCCTCAGAGGTCTAATACATACAGAACATATTGGCTGATGTGCAAAAATACATACAATTCTACATATACAAAATATGGAATAAAGACCAGAAATCAACTGCTGTAGGGTTACTGGAGATCTGGAGATGGAGCCTGGGGAGGACAGGGACCTCAGTGGAGTACAATGCCATAGAGCCCATCCTCCAAAGCCTCCATTTTCTCCAGGAGAACTGATCTCTGTAGTCTGGAGATGAGCAGTAATTCCAGGGGATCCCCAGGCTCCACTTGGAGGCTGGCATCCCTACATCTGTAAGATAATAGGGGGTGAGACTGGCAAGCATCTCTCAAGAGGGGATTCCAGAAATTAGCTGCCTCTACCAAGAAGGCTCTGCTTCTTGTATCCTGTATCTGTGGCTATTTATAGGAAGGAGGAACCAGAGAGCCCCAGCCTGCCAGGCAATGGGTCTGATCAAGACTGGGCCCTTGTTGCTTTTTTTCAATCACTTTAAAATGGCAGCAGCATCCCCATGGCAAACGTGAGGACATGGTCACATCTAGTTTGGCCCTTGGTTTTCTGAATCACTTTGCGATACTACTGAAGTACCCATTTACTCCTGGCACATGTACACAGACACATTGACTGTGGTCACACGAGCAGTTTGCCGCGGAGTATATTGGCTCTAAGTAAGCTGCTTGAATTTGGGATGCTTTGTGTCGATCACACAGTGGCTGCTAAGCTGGCATCATAGTCCCGTGGTCCCGTGGTCGGTCTTTCACATAATTGGAATTCACTTTCTCATGTGTCCTCTCCCAAACACTGGGCTTTGCATGCACACATCCACTTCCATGCAGGAGCACCAAAGGCAGCTGATGGGGGATGCTGAAGCACACCTCAGAGTGGGGTTGGAGGTGGAAAAATGATGTATTAGAAATGAAAAGGAACGATCACACTGCTCATGCATTTCCATGGCATGCCTGGGCGACCGGATACCCAGAAACCCACCATGGAAGTGCCTCACTGAGGTAGCCACTGGAATTTGCCAGTGGCTATTTAATGTGGGAGTCATTTTAGCGTGAGGTAGGGATGACTACGGCATGGGAGCTAGATGTGCACATTTGATCATGCCCATTTGATCCAGAGGGGAGGGGTGGCTATGTCGGGTCAAACTGCTCCTGCGATCACACCCATAGACTTGATACAATAACCTCCCCCGAAGATATCCTCAGCCCTGGTAGGATGTGATGTAGAATACAAAGAGTGAGTGTACTCTCTCCAGTATTTATGCCCTTGTGTTAGGTTGATTACGATATTGTTCAACCCTTCCTGGCAACAGCTTCAACCGATTGTAAAATAATGGAAAGTTACACCATAATTTTCAGAGTATTCTAGGAGGGATGGTGTGCAATGTACACTGATTTCCCCTTCACTCCCTGTTCCTGGCGTGAAATATGCAAGGTACACACTGTAAGCTCTGCTTGCTATCATGTAATAACACCTGCTTCAGAACAATATGATTGCAGGTTAAGATACCCTCTGGGTATCTTGCAATAGATGCTGTCATAGGTGAGAGTGGAATTATCATAATATGGTGCTTCTACTTGCCAAACCCACCATTTGGTCCAAGAGGATACTATGGCCAATCAAATGAAAAGTTGTTCATAGATCCAGGAAAATCAAAACAATTACTTAATTTATTTATTAAAATACACAGATTGCCTTTTTTAGGGAAAGCTGAACTCATGGATTGCACTCCCCCAGTTCATCACTGGTACCCCACTGGTAGGTCCAGGAGGAGAATCAATAGGGTGATCCTCCCCTTACCTATTTTCTGATATAATTAATTACTCAAGACAACCAAGGCAATCTCTGTCCCAAAACTGGGCTGGAAACTGAGGCCCTGGTCACATGGGAGGATTTGATCCGCAAGAGGGACGGATCGGGGGCACATCAAGCGGGCGCGATCATACCGCAACATCTGGGAAGTGGCGCGCACCCGTCCCTGATCTGTCTCTTCTGGCCAAAGATGCGGAGTTAAAATAAACCTGCAAAGCAGTACTACCTACCGGAAAATCCATGGCATGGGCGGCCGTGTGATCGTCGACGCGCCCATCTCCCCCAGCATGTGAGGCCCCCTGCCGAACTGCGCAGGCGCACACATGCGCAGCTGACTTGCCTCGCTCTCCTGTACATGGCTTCCCCCTCGCATCTGATCACGCTGGGGAGCATATGCGCAGCGGCTCAGGGGATCTGTCTGATCCCGCTGCCGCGCTTCTCTTTTTCTGCGGCTCTAAAAAGCCGCACTAAGTAATTGTTACCTGAAAAAAAATAGTATAGAAGGAATATGAAATGATTTTTAATGTTTAGAGAATATGAGGTAAATATAGAATTAATGGATGGAGGAAGGGTTAAACGGGTGAAAGCATTGCGGGAAGCCGAGCAAAGGGGAGGGGAGGGGAAACTGGAAAGATGAGATATCAAATGAAGTATTCTATGAAATGCTAATGTTGTGTTATCCTATTAATAAAAATTGTTTATATATATAAAAAGAATTCCTCTAGTTTCTGAATTTTGACACAGTTGCCAGGGGTTTTGCCTACATATTCAAATATTTTGATTTTCTATAGTGTTTGGGTAATCATGACTACATCTGCATATACTAGATGCATTCGGAAGGACTGCTGTAAGCTTGTTGAGGCCTCAGTAGCTGTTCACATGTTCTATGTATCTCTGCACCAAAAATTTTAATTGACTTTATGCAAATTTTATTGTCATGGCTTCCCCTAAACAACTGAGAAAGTCCAAACTGGAGAGAATACTGAAAATTGTCTGTTAAGGATCTGTAGCCTTCCTCACTAAATTACATTTCCCTGGGTTCTCCAAGAATATCTACCAATCATTTGAAGGTTGTACGATAGATATGTCTCATGGCTATTTGTAAAATACAGCTAACATCCTCCTGCTTTACAAGAATGCTGTGTAATTAGGTAATAGTCATTTACACACTCTTTGAGGGAAAGATGCTGTGCACAGTAGTCTAGGTATACATATCCCCAATTTCTATCTTCATCCGAAATATCTCAAAAGCCTCAAGGCATTTTTAAGGCATCTCATTCTGGGAAGCTGAAATAATCATGCTCACAGTTTTCTATCACAATACTTGATTTATTAGCTACACAGAAAATGTTCTTTGACTCATCAGGAAAGCAATTTATGTAGTAGAGTGGAAAAATCAGCCATTTTCTTTTCAAAATGAATAGATAAACTTGAATATCTAGACAAACGCTTCTAGTGTGCTGGAATTGTCTTAAATTCTAAGTATTTGGCAATTTTTTTTGAAAAAAGGATATTCTAATGCTCTGACACCAAAGTGTGTGCTTGCTCATAAAAATTCATGTGTTTTTTCACTCACCAGTAATCTTCACTAAGTAGATATTGCAGGGAATTTAGGGAAATGAGCCAGACTTCACATAGACTTCATAGAACTGGTTTTTCTGAAGTGTTTTGATAATACACCAATTGACCGTCCAAGGGTAGTTCCACACCAGTGAAATGTAGGGCAATCACCATATGTGCACATCGTTAGAATAAGGGATGAGGCACTATTGTCATCAATCTGCCATTCTCCTGTTCTTTCTGTATCACACTCCTACTTTTATAAAATTTGATTTGTTGTGATTTTTTTTTAAAAAAAAATGTGTGTCCCATTGTGTCCAAAGGTTCTGTCCCTCACCTTCTGTTGGGATGAGACTTCTTTGTTGGAACATACTTCTTCTGCTGGAGGGACTCTCCTTGCGTAATAAGATTCTGCCATTAGTAAAACAGAACTTTTGTATTCTGCCCACTGAAGGTAAAATAAACAGTGACCCTTGGGACTGACAACAGGATTATCCAAGGTTATATCAGTTGTGTCAGGTTTCTCAGTCCTTCCTGTGGGCATGATGGTTCTCATCTGGGAGTCTTTCTCTTTCAGGGCACTCCCTGTGCTGAAGATCTCTGGTATTGACTGTGTTGGCCTGGTGTGGGATGCTGAAGAGAGTTTGCACCAGTAGATACCCTGCTGAGCCTGCTGGAGGCAGTAGTGGGCTGGGCCCTGGAGATCCCCAGACTATTAGTACTGCAGGACTCCAGTGTCCATGCTGACATGGCTGCCTCTTCACAGGCTACAGACCTGATGTCTTCCGTGGTAGCACTGGGATTCTCTCAATTTGTATCAGGCCCTACGCATCAAGCAGGCCACATACTGGATTTGATCTTTGCCATGGGGTTATATGTGAGTCTGATTAATACAGATGGTTGGACCACTTTGCCCTGAAGGCTCGGCTGAACATCCCAAACCCTCCCTGCTTGGGCAACAAGGTGATTTATGCTTGCCCATAGAGACTGATGGACCTGTTTGGGTTCCAGAATGCTCTGCAGGAACTGATTCCCCCTAGCAATTCATTAGAGGACTGGCATAGCCATCTCTCTGAAGCCACTGAAGAAATCACTCCCCAACACCCTCTTTGCTCCCGTACCAAAATACCTCCTTGGTATTCCAAGGAGCTACAGAGGATGAAACAGGAGCTTAGATGGCTCGAACAAATTTGGCGGTGGACTCGTGATGAAGCTGCAGGAACATCTTATAGGACACTTATGAAAGTCTATGAGGTGACAGTGAAGGTAGCAAAGAAAGATTTCTTCACAGCCTCTGTTGCATCTGCTAGTTCTCATCTGGCACAATTGTTTAGGGTAATCAGGTCTTCAACATCTCTCACAGAGAGATCTCAAAATGTTAGGAATTTGGCTATTAGCTGTGAGGCTTTTGTGAGCTTTTTCGCAGATAAAGTCTTATTGCTCCACCAGGATCTGTCCACTAACATTGATACCGTATGTAAACTGGAGGCCCCTTGGCTCCAGTTTACTTGTGTAAGCCGACATGAGCCTGCTCGCGGGAAGGGCGGGGTATAAATTGAAGAAATAAATAAATAAATAAATAAATTGGCTGTCTTCTAGTCCAGTGATGGACAAATTCAGCCTGCTCTCATGGGTTGAGGTTGACAAGATCCTGGATGCTGTGAAGCCTACCACCTGCCTCTTTGACCCATGTCCATCATGGCTGGTTAAAGCTGGCAGTGACGGAATGTGGGGTCCCCTGACGACAGGGGTCATTTCATAGAAAAAGAGCTGCAGGAGCTCATTAGCATAACTTATTAGCATATGCCACACCCCCTGACATCACCGGAAGTGTGCACCAGCCCCTCTGACAGGCAGAAGCACCTGGGATCCATTCTTTCCCCCCTCTCCCTTCCCTTCGCCTCCAAGTCGGGCGAAGGAAAAGGGGAGGGGGAGGATCTCAGCTGCTTCTGCCTGACAGAGGTGCTGGCGTGCCCACAGCCAGCCTGGGTGAATTATAGAATCATAGACTCATAGAGTGGGAAGGGACCTCCAGGGTCATCTAGTCCAACCCCCTGCACAATGCAGGAAATTCACCAATACCCCCCCCCACACCCCAGTGACCCCTGTTCCACGCCCAAAATATGATTTTAAAAAACCCCTCCAGGATCACTGGGGGCCAAACTGGCCTGGGGAAAAATTGCTTCCTGGCCCCAAAGTGGCAATCAGCATTTCCCTGGGTGTGTAAGAAAGGGCCACAAGAACGAAGTTACTTTTTTCCCACCATAGAGAACAATGGAGGGGATAGGGGCAACCTGTTTGGGGGGCCGTAGAATAGGGCCCCCTGGTCCAATGTTCTTCAACCTTGGTTGGTATCTTTGGGAGAGGCCTCAGCAGCTACCCTGCGAGTTTGGAGCTTCTCCCTCAAACCCCCTCCCCTCCAGCCCCCATAATATACCCTATGTTTTCACCATTGACTTCAATGGCCCATAGGATATAATGGGGCCGAAACTGACATTCGGCTGGCCCTTTTTCAGGCCCGGAGTTCTAGCACGGAGCCTGAAAAAGGAGGGGAGGCAGCTCTGCAGGCCATTTCTAAAGCCCGGCGCTCCAGCGGGAAGCCTGAAAAAGGCGGGGAGGGCAGCTCAGCAGTCCCCCCCCCCGGTGGTTGTAACTGCTGCTGAAAGTGGCGGCGGCAGTGGCCATAACTTTTAAAAGAGCCCCTAAGGAGAGCCGAGGGAGCCAGAATGACCTCTCGCGTGTGATCCCTGATCACACAGAGAGGTGGAATTTGCCCCTAAGAGTCCAAGGCCACCACCCCGGGGCTCAGGGAGGCAGGAGAATGTTTCACACACACCCCGCAGGCGTCATAGCTGTTGCTGAGAATGGCGGCGGCAGCCATAACTTTTTTAAAGCCCCAAAGGAGAGCTGGGGGAGCCAGAATAACCTCTCGCGCAAGAGGTGGAATTTGCCCCTACGAGTCCAATTTGCCCCTAAGCTCAGGGAGGCGGGGAAACACTTCGGCCCCAAACGGTTGCCCAACTGATGGCTGGTGGGAGCAGGAGGCGGGGCTTATGTGCCCGCCCCCTGGGCTCCTGACTGGCGGAGCGGTGCTCCGGTGCGCTCCGGCAGGAACCAAGGCCTGCCTGACGAATGTTGTAAATCTGTCTCTGAGTTCAGGGGTCTTCCCAGGGAGATTAAAAGAGGCAGTGGTAAGACTGTTCTTGGAAAAAACATTGTTAGATCTTAGTGATATAGCCAACTACCACAGAGTGTCGAACCTACTGTTCCTAGGTAAGGTAGTTGAGACAGCAGTAGTGGAGCAGCTCCAGGCTTTCTTGGATGGAACATCAGTCTTGGATCCCTCCCAATCTGGTTTCTGCCCTAGCCATGGGATAAGGACGGCTCTGGTCATTTTCACAGATGATCTCCGCAGACAGTTGAACCGAGGCAGGTCAGCACTGCTGATATTACTTGATTTGTTGGCAGCATTTGAAATGGTCAATTATGATCTACTGACCCACCTCCTCACTGATGTGGGGATTTGGGGGACAGCCTTGCAGTGGTTTGTCTCCTTTCTCCAAGGTCGGGGACAGAGGGTAGCACTAGGGGAGAGGGTTTCACCATGATACCCATTGGTATGTGGTGTCTCCCCAATGTTATTTAACATCTTTATGCACCCAATCACCCAGCTGGTGCGGATTTTTGAGTCTGGCTGTTACCAGTATGCTGATGACACCCAGCTATCTGTTGATGAGTGGCCATCTGGATCCCACACCAAAGAACTTGGAGGCCATGGTTGGTTGGCTGAAGCAGAGCCAGCTGAAATTAAATCCCTAAAAAATGGAGGTCCTGTGGCTGGGCCAGGGGATGCCGGGTTGGGTTGCCAACTCCCGACTCTTGAAAAGGTGCCATTAACATCTGGACCATCTGTCAGGAGTTTGAGAGTGATCCCAGATGACTCCCTTTCAATGGAGGCCCAGGTCACAAATATTGTGAAGCTGGTGTTTTCCATCTTCACTGGGTTAAGCAGTTGGTTCCCTTCCTGTTTCCCTCTGACCTAGCCACAGTGATCTATGCAATGGTCATCTCCAGATTGGACTACTGTAACTCTCTCTATCCAGGACTTCCCTTGAGACTGACCAAGAAACTTCAGCTGGTCCAGAATGCAAGTGGATGTTCTGACAGAAACATCCTTTAGAACACATATCCACCAGATGCTCTACCAGCTGAACTGGCTCCAGACTGAAGACTGGATCAAGTTCAAGGTTTTGGTGTTGACCATTAAAGCCCTAAATGGTCTGGGACCAGCATACCTTTGGGGTCCACCTTTCCTGGTATGTCCCCCAAAGAGCGTTATGCTCTAGTGATCAAAATCTGCTGGGGGTCCCTGGCCCAAAGAGCATCCAACTGTCCTCAACCAGACCCAGGGGCCTCTTTGGCCCTGGCTGCAGCGTGATGGAACACTCTTCCAGGAGAGATCAGGGCCTTGCAGTTGTTACAGTTCTGCAGGGCCTGCAAAACAGAGTTGTTTCACCAGGCTTATGGTTGAGGGCAGTGATGGGCTCCTTTCTGATGGGTTCCATCTAAGATTGGCCTCCCCCGCCTTCTCCTCTCTCCCCTCCCCTTCCCCATTCCTTCTCATCAGATGATTATATATTGCCCCTCCATAGGATTTTACACCATCTTTTAGCTGTATAGTGGATGTATTTTATGGATCTTATTGTATTTATTGTAATTATTTATTGTAAATAGTGTATCTATTTTATTTCTTAATGTTTTAGAATGCTGTATGTTTTATAAATCGACGTTACCCACTCTGAGCTGGTTCTGGGAGAGCGGGTTATAAATCCAATAAAATAAATAAATAAATAAATAAATATGAGGGAAATCCATTTATTTGACACCCCTACTTGGGTCTTAAGGGCCCTTACAAGAGTCTTGGAAGGTAGAACACCCTAGTGAGGAAGACTGGCTATGGCAAATACTGTCACGTTCCTTGCTTCCACAGATCCTAGAGAGAATGTGGCAAATGCAGCAGACTGGCTCTCATACAGCAAGAGCTGTTGTGTCATGGGAGGTGACCTGACACAACCTTGGTAGCTCAGGAAAACCTTTCATTACCCAAATGTCTAGCTTTGCAGATATTGGCATTCCTTTTTTTTTAAAAAAAATGTAATCATAACATGGCTTAAGAAATAAGTGGCTTAATAGTGTCTGACTCTTATTTTCAGAACTCACCAGAGAACTGTTGCATGATTAAATACTGAGAACTAAGTAGTTTCTAAGGATGCAATTAAATGCTTTGGCAATAGAGAAATGTTAAATGTTCTGTCAATAGTAGCCATAATTTCAGTGACCTCCTCTGTAGAGTGTAATGACAGAGCCTTTAGTGGTGATTGCGCCTTCGGTGTTATTAGGAACCTTTTGTATTTCCATCTTCGTGGTATTGCTAAAAGTCTGCTGCTGTGCTTTCACAGTTCAGCAAAATGAGAAATAACAAAGAAGGCCAGGAATTACAGGAGGCAAGTTCGAGTCTGACACAATTCTAGAACTGCTACTGGGAAAGCTTTCCAAATCAGGATGCTATTCTGATCCATTTAGAAAGCTCCAGGTGAAGGATGATCGTGCTTATGCAGACACACAATGTTGCCAGCTGGTGGGAATACAGCAGTGGTGTCATCTGGTAGAATCTATAGCATTTATGTGGATGTGTTTATATATATATATAAGAAAGTGAATGGACTCCTTTCAGAGAGCAACATTTCAATGGGTCCAGAGTGACTGTTTAAGGTGATGGTGCACTAGAAAACCTTTTCTGCATTGTGGATATAAAACGTGTGAGTGTGTATTTCCTTAGGAGGAGGTGCCAGTGCCCATTCATAGTGAGTTGGCTGGGCTGCTACCAATAAGAGACTGCACCAAGGTTCAGAGCAGGGCGTGGGTATAAGCAAACTGCTAGAGAAACAGTTGCCCCTTGGTTTCCACTTTGGTCTGGAGAATTCATTGATAAATGCATGATCTGATGCTGCTGGATTGGGCTAGTCCTGCTCCAAGAAGTAGTGGTGGTGGTGGGGAAACTGAAGCGGGTTGCAATTGGCAGTACACGCCGTAAACTTAGTCAGCTGTGCTCTATTAACATTATGCTTATAAATAGCTGTAATATCTTTTCAGAAGCCTTCAATCTTGTTGGTCATTTTTTACCGTTTGAGTTTGCCCCTTGACACTCTTATAATTAGCATTGTTGTTGAGCTGTGACTTTTAAAAGCAAAAGACTCCTTCCTTACTTTGCTTATTTTAATTTTTTTTCTTTGTATAATAACTTATAAGATTTAAATTTGATACAAATACACTTAAGAATCAAAATTCTTGTATCACACAGTAGATTAAATAAAGCATCATCCAGAATCCATACCTTCAATTTTCAAAAAACACAATGAAGATATGTAATTTCTAGGATATATATTCAAAATTATATCCATATCCATATTTCCATCAATAGGGCACACGTTGATATTCATGCTTTCAATATTCAGTGAAATAGGTAGATGATCAATAATATTTGTACTTAACTAAATTTCTTATTGCACGATCAATACAACACAACTGGTTGTGGTCGCAAGAGTGCCAAACTAGGATCTAGGAGATGCAAGTCCGAATCCCCATCCTGCCATGGAAGCTTTGGGCCAGTCACACATTCTTAAGCCTTTGTGAGAATAAAACGGAGGGGAGGAGAATGATGTAAGTGTCTTTGGGCCCCCATTGGAGAGAAAGGCGGCATATAAGTGAAGTAAGTAAATAAATAAATAAATCCGTGTAATTTATGTTTCAAAACAATAGCTTATCGGCCTTCCCTTGTCATTGGATCATAAATAGACTTCACAGTTTAATAGACCTTTTGGAGAATGTTTATGAGAAATAGGGTTTCTTAATACAGCCTCAATTTGACCAATTCAGTTGAATTTAGCTGTTTCACTAGCTGCCATATTTTAGTGATCCAGATTTTAATATTCAAAGATTTTGTGGTTTTCCAATCAGTAGCAATTGGTGTCTTTGCCACAGTTAGCGTATCCTGAATCCTTGCGGTATGCATGGGTGAAACATAATCTTTTAACAACCCTAGCAAGCAGAGTTCCTTGCTTTGGTTATTATCATCACTGCATAACTGGGAGAAAGAACTCACATGTAGATGTATACACACACGTATATAAAATCTTGGGGGGAATGAATAGGACTTGGCATTTCTTATTGCTTGAGAAATAAGAGAAAATCTAAAAGCAATGCCTTATATCATCAGTCTGGGATTTGAAACTCAGGCCGTTCCATATCTCTGCCTATCTGGAGGAGATTCTTTCCCATGCAAAGCTAAGCACTGTTTTCCAAGTGCTGTTTGGGTGAGTCTCCCAATTGCAGCAGCATATGTTAGTGCCAGTTTGGTGTAGTGGTTAAGTGTGCGGACTCTAATCAAAAGATCAGTTCTGCATCTGCCCGATTTGATATATAGGCTATGTGCCGGTTATAAGCTAATTTGAAGCATTTAGGAATTAGAGAAATCCTTTTGGGAAGTTGAATGAATATGCTGATGCAGAACTGATATTTTGTATGAAAAAGAATTATCGAAACGAAACGGTTACTCCGGGGAAGTTCGTCCACTTCTTTGTGACGTTTTGCTTGGTCATCTCGCAGCATCTAGATTGAAAAAAGAAAAAGATTAAACATCATGGAATGATTATTTTGTTATTGTGTATATGGTATCTGGCATTGTTTGCACTGTTGCAGTATTTGTGTATGTAGACTAATATCACCCACCAGCAAACATAAGGACTCAGTGAGTGGTCCTCAGAATCACTACCAAGAGGCAGGGTTGGGGCCCTAAAGGAAGACCTGCACTGGAGAAGAGTAGCTTGACCCCTGTAGTGGACAGAATATGGCCTGCTTCTTGTATATAGCTGGTACTATTCAGAAAACCCAAGTTATGTTTTTGAACCTCACAGTAGTAAAGACAGGTCCGGTTCCCATCTCAGTGGAAACCATATCATGCATCTGTAGCCAGTCACCAAAGACTCCCATTCAATTCCTGGGCAAGGCTGTGCTGTGCCAATGTACCTTTATGGAAGTACTTACATTTGTATAGACTCTTCAGCAGCTAGCGAAAAACCATTTAATTCAGCACAAGTTTTGAATGAAAAGTACAACTTTAATCCCTAGGATATCTACAGTAGAGTATTTTTTAAAAAAATTAATGTGATGTGAAGATTGATTTCCAAAAGCTACACAGTCTAGTGTGCAGCATCTCCCTTTGAAAGAAATGTTTCACTTTAGGGTTTGCCCTAAGGGCCACAACATCCATGCTATAATATTTTTGAGAATGGTTTTCCCCTTCATAATTACTTTGGTGCAAGGTGCAGTCCTATTTTGGTAACTGAATACACAGTCTATGTTTGGGCAGCAAACCAGAAACCATGGTTTGAACTGAGTTTTGCAAACCATGGTTTGAGCCCATTCTGTTTTGGTATGATATATGAATAAACAAGCCCTAGTTGTGGCTGTAGTTCCATTAGGAACACAATGGGAGCAAACTTGTGGATTCAGAGGGTACAGAGAGGACAAATAATTAAAGCAGATCACCTCCAGGCTTTGGTTTACCTATTGTCTATTTGTAAGCTGAAACCCTGATTTAGGATCTGCAGAATGGTTAAGACAAATCATGATTTCCTGTGCTGTATGAACAGAGACACTTGACTCAGTGAAATGTTTTTTTTTTAAAGATAAGATGATGTCATATTGTCAAATTGTTGCTTAGCCACAAAGTATACTGAGCTACCATGGGGCCAGTCAGCCTGACAAGACTGTTGTGAGGATACAATGGGGAAGCCCCATGATTGTCACTCTAGACTTAAAGGAAGGATGGGATGCATATGTGATAAGCAACATAAACATATCCATCTGAGTAATGTACCACTTCTTTTTATCTAGGTCAGTTATGAAACTAATGACGTTCCAGTGAAATGCCTGGCTTGAGAAGTGCCCGAATAATTCGGGAAGTGTTTTAAAATTGCCAGTTTTATTTTATTTTTTTAAATTAGTCCACCAAATATCCCTTTGAGTGCCCTGGAGTGTTTTTGCTATTAGATGTGGAATAAAAATAATTGTGTATTGGAGCTGTTTGAAATTTTTTCCAGAAGTGAGCTCTTCTTTAATAATGTTTGGGGCTTCTTGATGGGATCTTGTGAATTACCGGTAATGGACAGTTGTTCACTGCAAATCAGAGGTTTCTATCTCTGAAGTGTCAGTTTAAGGCAGTGAGACTATGCAAGATAGGATGGGCAAAATCAGATGTTTCAGTTTTCATTGCTGCATTCCTTTAGATGGCTTACCCTTTTAACTCACTTTTAGACTGCTTGTGGTTGCTGGCGAGGACTGCTGAATTCTTCTCTGTCTATTGCTTTATTAAGGAATGCAAGGAAATCACAGTAAAACCCAAGAGTAGGAAATGCTACTGATCCCTTGATGAGGTGCACACATCTTGAGAAGGGATTAAGAAATCCTTTTACACGTGACAAATCGCTGAGTTTTAAAGTTCCAAAAGGGGGCACTCTTGCTCTCTGTCAAATGTATATAGTCTGAAAAGTCACTAAGTATTGCACTGCTCTGTTGCACAATGTTAGAAAAAAGTATGCTTGGTGGTCATAATAGCAATATCACAACCATTGAATGACAAAAGGATTCTATAGACAATGAATTATACTGGACAATATAACATGGGAAGAGTTTCTGTATGTTTCTGGAGCAGGAACATAGAATTGAAAACTACCTAGCAGATAATGAGAGAGGAGTCATGTCAGAGAAGCAATTGATTGACATAGGAAGTCTGATCACTAAGGACCAAACTGCTTATGAGGCTTGCATATGTCCCTGTGTGTGTGTGTTTGACAAAATGCAGTTGTGAGAGCTGCAAACTAAGCAAAGAGCTTTGTTTCATTTATTTATACATACACACATGGGGGGGGGGACTCCTGAGGACTCTCAAGGGAAGAAAAATCCCTCCCCAACCCCAACCCCCCCCCGTCCTTGCTCAGGGTCTTGATAAAGTTATTTCAAGTTACCTGAAGCAGAGATCTCAGAAGGTAGTCTTTTAACAGTTTTCAGGTTTATTTAATATCATATTTCCCTCATATTTCTTTCGGCAAATCACCCTAGATTTTCATAGAAACCTATACTGGAACCCCGGTGTGCCCACCTCTTGTGAATTTTTTAGTCCACATGGCAGGGAGCCTCCATGACTACTAGATATATTAATGCTAAAAATCACCTCCCAGATCTGTTTGCTCTACTAGGAAAAATATGTGAGGCAGTGGCTTATAGCTGGAAGGCAGTGCTAGGGGAATGAGCTAAGGATCCCTATTTTTCCCCATGGCCACTCTTCCTCTTTTCATGTGCAGCCTTAATGACCATATTTTATCAACTATCTTGATTTATCAAAGGACTTGATTTGCTTAAAACCATAAATTATTGCAAAACAGTATTCATAAAGGGAAATCACAGAAGAAATCAGGATGTACATCGACGTACCAGGATCAACTTTCCTGGTATGAATCTCTGTGCCAGCTTTATTCCATTCAGCTGTTCTTGTTTAGCATGCCTGCCCTCCTGTTGGACTGTGTGCTTTACCTTAGTCCGGGCACAGGCTTTTTCCCATTATGGTCCCGGCCCTCTAAAGTGATCTTCCAGAAGAGTTGAGGAGGTCAACCTCTTTGCTGATTTTTTAAAAGGCACTATAAAACAGTTTTGTCCCAGATGGCTTTTTGTTGAGATGGATGAGCGGCTGTTCTTTTTGTGATAATGGGTATCTAGCAAGTGTGAGTGTATTTAATTTACCATTTGCTACTGTGGTATTATTTCTTTTTGTTTTCATGTTGATGTATTAGAAGCTGCCTTTGGCCCTTTTGGGGAGAGGGAAAGGAGGATACAAATAAATAAAGAATCAAATACAAACTACATGTCACTTAGCATGATGGTATAGTTTGGCTCTAAATAAAAAACCCCTAGGTTTAGCTATTGCATTTTCTCATCAGATTAGTGGCAGTGGGAGAAAAAAAATGGCCATCAGCCTTGGAAAACCCAGAAGTTATTTCAGTCCCCTCTAGGAATTGTTGCAAACTTCGTGGTTTTGCAGTAGCTTTTCTAGCAATACACAGAACAGACTGATGTCACTTCTGAGTTTTCCCTGGAAGTGACATCATGATATTGCCCATGTCCCTGCCTCTTCCTGTCATCCACTGGTCGCCTGACAACCCTATCCAGAAACCATATCCCACATTTGCCATCATGATACCCAGCACTCACTGTGACACCCCAAGCCCAATGTGTGCACAAGGTTGCTGTGCCATATATGAAAGTCCCATCCCTTCATTTAGAACTAACAGATTAAATCCGTGACTAAGGGAGCAATCCTAACTAGATCTGCTTGGAAATAAATTCCAGGTTATTCAATGGGGCTTAGTTCCAGGAAAGTGTCCTTAGAACTGCAGTCAATGTGGATCTTACTTAACAGTTTACTTGGTTTTTTTTTTGTAAACTAGATATTTCATATCTATTATATATTTCCACTTACCTAGCTTTTCTTTTAACATAAATATCTTTTCCCATTATATTTCCTCTTATTTGCTTCTACTCATGACAGTAGCAAAATATACATTAATATTTCAATTGCAGGTAGCTATAGTGGTACATTACCATTGGGTGTGATGCCTTTTCCAAAATTACTACTTTAAAGAAATTCTCCAAGGAGCAGGCTGTTCCCATCAAAGAAATTAGGTGGGATTGAAAAAATGGATAATAAAATTAGAAAGAAATATTAGCTGATGGTAGAAATGGAGATGCTTCAGCCATTTCACAGAACTCTCCAACGAGAAAGCATGAGTGACTTACAGTGCCTTTCCCCATGCTTCCAGGTCTCCTTCAGAGGCAGAGATATGTTGATCTCACAGTGTAGGAACAGAATGTTTGTCCATTGGGGGTAATGCTTATATCATTCCTTAATCCAAAATTCAAAATTATGCAAGAAGAGGATAGGGATGGGCATAAATGGCAGTTTTGCTGTTTGGTTCAGTTCACAATTTGTGGCTGACCCTTGAACCAAACCATGAACCTATGTGAACCGGGAGGTTGGTTCATGAACCAAACCAACTTGTATGGGTTCGTGACCCATGCTTTCTGCTCCCTGCCACTTTTCTCAGGGAGCAGAAAGTAGGGGTTTAAATAGCTCAGAGCCATTTGAATTACTGCTTTTTGCTCTCTGTGGCATTCTGCAGGGAGCAAAAAGCAGTGGTTTAAATGACTTGGAGCTGAACCCAAGAAAGCCCCTTTAAACAGCTGAGCCATATAGAGCAGGCTCAGCTGTATCCAGTCTAAACAGCTGAGTGGCCAGGAGCAGCCTGCTCATGCTGCTCAGCTGTTTTGGCAGCTTTCGCTACCCACGAACTACCTTAAAAGTTCATGGAGGTTTGTGGCTGGGCTGCAGTTCATGAACTTTAGTTCCTGAACCACGAACCGGCCAAACTTCATCATGAACAAAGGTTCATAAGCTAGAACGTATCTATCCTTAGAAGAGGAAGTCACTAATGTCTGCAGAACTTCTTAAGGTGCTCTTAGTAAGCTTCAGAACTTTCAGTAAAGCATCTTAACTGGAAAATAAGGTAGACTCAAATATGTTGATTTCAATCCAGATACCAAAGTTTTCATAAGGAACCATGATTTTTTCGCCTAGTTAAGTTGAATATATTGAAAAATATAGATTTAAGAAATAGTATGCCAAACCAAACTATTTATTGTAACTAGATCAAAAATCCAAGTCATTTCTGGCCAGTCCTTAAATATTACACTGCAGTTAATGACTAAGCCTACACTGAAACCAATGGAACAAATTTGTTGTAACTAACTTGTTTGTATTGCTTTCAATGTGATTTGTAGTGCCGTCCTCAACAGAATTACACCCTTCTAAACCTATTAACTTCAATAAATTTGTCTATGTAAACATATCAAAGCAAAATATGATGTGTGACCCTACCCTTGTAAATGAAATTTTAACTTCTTGCTTTTTAACAGAGTATGAGCTACTGTAGGAAAATCTCATTTCAACTAATTGTATTTTATTTTTTTAAAACCCATATATTAGAAGGCTTTTTACTTTTTATCAGATTAAAAACTCAAGAACTGATATATAAACTCAGGAAATTAATTCTGCTTCAGAAAGAGTAGTAATTGCAAAGGATTAGAATAGCAAGTAGAGAATTAATACAATTATATTTTGATACTTATGGTAATTATTGATTGGTTCTGAGGCCTGCACTCATCATGTTTTGAAGAATACCTTTCAGATTGCTCAGCCTGAGGGTTTGGACAGCATGCTTGGAGATATGAAGCCTATTTGGACAATTGTATGAAATAGTTACACTGTGGACACTTATCCATCGTGGCTAATTAAATCTACCTGAGGAAATCTTTTTCATTGGATAACTCAAATTATTATCTATTTTTGGTAGAGGATTCACTGTCACTGTCTTTAAAGGAGGCAGTGGTTGAGCTTATTGTTTGTTTTCAAATCCTACCTTCAGAGCCACAGGACTTCAGCAACTACAGGTCTATTTCTAATCTGCCTTTGTTTAGCAAAATTCTTGAAAGAGTGGTGGCTTCTCAACTCCATGTATTTCTGGATGATACAGATTATTTACATCCTTCTCAGAGTAGTTTCTGACCTGACTATGGAATGGAAACTGCCTTGGTTGTTCTGATTGATGATATACATAGGCGAGCTGACAATGCCTCCCTGTTGATATTTTTGTACTTCTCGGTGGCTTTTAATACTATGTGGACTATGTATCCCGGGCTATAATGAGGCTTCCTGGCACGTTTTGTGGGGGCCTCTGTCCTTTCTTTTATTTGTTGGGGTATCTTAAAGTCCCATCTTGTCACCTATGCTATTTAGCATCTATATGGAATTGTTAGAAGAGAGGGATTCAGAGTGAACTGTCTCAAATATGCTGATAAGACTCAGCTCAATCTCTTCTTCCCATCTCAGTCCAGGGAAATGCTGGCTGTTCTAACCCAGTGTTTGGAGGCAGTGAAGGACTGGATGAGGGCTTTATTGATATTTGATTTGGGAGTAAATGCAGGGATAAATATGTACAACCTCTTCTAGAGGAGGTTTGCTCTCCCCGTTGTTACATCACTTCAATTCCCTTTTTATTCTTTCCTTTGGTGATGGTGTAAAGGTAAAGGTTCCCTTGCTCGAGTGTGACTCTAGGGTTGCAGTGCTCATCTCCGTTTCCAAGCCGAAGAGCCAGCGCTGTCCGAAGACGTTTCCGTGGTCATGTGGCCGGCATGACTAAACACAAAGGCGCACGGAACGCTGTTACCTTCCCACCGAAGTGGTACCTATTTATCTACTTGCAATTTCTTGCTTTCGAACTGCTAGGTTGGCAGGAGCTGGAACTAGAGATGGGAACTCACTGCGTCATGCGGCAACTAGGGTCTTGAACTGCTGAAATACTGACCTTCCACAGCCTGATGGTACCATGCAACAAAATAAATGTAAATGTAGGAGAGGAGGAGGGGTATGGCATCACAGAAAGTAGTATAGGCAAGTACCTTTTTGACAAGTGGCAGGAATCTTCTCTGTAGTCATCAGTGAATTCCTGGAAGGATCTTTCCTAGCATAACAAAGTTTGAGTCCAGTGGCGCCTAGCATAGAGGGACTTGGTGGCTAAATGACTAATGTCAGTTAAACTAATGGAAAATCCACCTAGAGGATTGGATAAGAGGATACTGGAAGAAAAGCTCTTGTTCTTAAGCAAAGGGTCTTTTTGTGAGCCAAGGGTGCAGCCCACGACTGCCCCCTCCCTCCTGCTAGATTTAAAGGGCCCTTCAGCTGGGCAGCGGGCCACATGGTCCCTATTGATCAGCCGAAGCCCTTGAAATCAGGTAGGCGGGGCTTGGTGGCTGAGTGGCTGGTCATTCTTGGGGCGGGGCTTGGGGGCATCCTTACCCACTTGCGGAATACCCCCCAAATCCCCCTGCCAGAGTGACGAGGGGACCTTGCACCTTACACCTTCCTCGTCCTCCACCTCTGCAATCTCAGTCCCGTGAGGAAAAAAAGCAAATGTTACATTCTCCCTTAGTCTCTGCTGGTGTCCATGAACATCATACACCAGAATCTTTGCTAGTGATGCATAGCTACACTGCCAGTTTCTTTGGCATGCAGTGACATGAAATAAATGGCTTGGGTCTACAGGAGCATTTCTGCAGATGGAAGGATTTCCATCTGTGGCGTGTGACTGTCTGACCTCCCCCTTCCCATTGCAGCCCAAGGCATTTAGAGCTGTGGCGGAAGAGGGGGGGGGACAAATTCACACTCTCTAGGCAGAAATTATTGCTTTTGTGGAAATGCTCCAGTGTCTTCTCCAGTTCAGATAACATCTGGTAAATCAAAACTTTAAAGAGAAACCTTGAGCAATGACAGGAACACCTTATATAAGGCATACACAACCATAAGAACAACTCTGCTGCATCAGACCAGTGGTTTGCCTAGTCCAGCATCCTGTTTCACACAGTGACCAACCACACGTCCAGGAGGGTTAGCAAACAGGGCATAGAGGCAAACATCTTCCCCCATTGTTGCCTGTTAGCACTGGTATTCAGAAGCCTGTGAATTTGGAAATTCCCTTAATTTGCTATGGCTAGTAGCCATTGATAGACCTCTCCTTCATGAATCTGTCTAATCCCCTTTTAGAGCCATCTGTGCTTATGGCTGTCCCTACATCTCTGACAGTGAATTCCACAACTTAATTACTCATTGGGTAAAGAAGTATTTCCTTTTGTCCGAAGTGAATTAAAACCTTGTACTGTTTCCAATATAAGTCGACATCTCATAATCACATGACGCTGATCTTTTTTCATAACGTCACTCTTAGCCTTGGTACACACTGGCCTTGTGTCAGCAATTATTAAAAACCACTTTGGTTAATTATGGCTCACAGTGAAGATGATGGAAATTACTCTATCTGTTTATGTTCCAAAAATGTTTATTTTGGGTTTCAACCATTGCCTGCTTTTTTTTAATTACCAAAGTTTTAGTTTTTTTTAATTGTCACATGTGGAGCATTTTTAAAGTAAATAAGAGTACAAGGTTGATATTATTTTAAATGTATATTGTATTTGTCTTCCCAACACTGTGGTTTCTTAGTGCTGTGAATAACGTAGTATGGAGCCAGCCTATTAAACGGCCTGTTTGTATAAGGAAATTCTTAGTCCTCCTACAATGTTCTATTGCTTACTGTGTTCTTCCAATACGCTTAGCATTCCGCAGCCTAAATGATCATTTGTTGAACAAATTCATGCTTTTATTAGTCAAAATACAGAGAAAACAGAAGCCCCCCTGTTTCGAGATATTTGCTAATGCATGGTTAATTATCACATATAGCTTACTATAATTCATTTTACAGGGAGACCTCCTGCAGGTAAACGTACTTGCAGTTTACGAAGCAAAATAACCTCACTGTGGATTAGGACTGTTTCACTGCTGGTCAGACGTTGGTGCTTCTAGACCTTCTCCCTTCACCTTGCTAATTTGAACAAGGGTTTATTTTTATATTTGTCCTTGGCAAGACTGTAGCATGGTTGTTAAACCTCTCCCAGGCCTAATTAGAGCAGCAATGCTCGCATTCATAATGAATCTCGTGTCCTGGGATGGAGGAGGAGGTAGTTGTAGTGCTACGGTAGCTTCCTGGCAGACAGTCGTTGGCAGGTTTAAGGCAAGGCTTGTGGCTTGCAGTATTAAGTGACTGTTGAAATTTCATTGACTCCATGCGGCTTATGTGTCTCGATGACAACAAGGTTGCACGGTTCTTTTATAGTTACAGCAAATGAGTCCATTTAAATATTTATTAGGTGATTACGGTGATGTAAAATGGAAAAAAGGGGCAAAGTACAGTATTGCATGTATAGCTGTTTTGACGATTATGTATAATAAATATTAAAAAGGGAGCTGTGTTGATCATTTGAAATTACAGCATCTTTCTCCCCCCAGATATTTATGGCGTTATCATTCGCTGTACGTATTTCCACTTTGTCCCACGTTTAATGACCGTTCAGAGGGTTGCCTTTCAAAAGTTCCTGCTCTCTGATTTGACAGAGGGACCCTAATGCAGCAGCTATCAAATGGCATTTGGGTCGTTCAGCTTCTAGAATTCTTTTGCTGATAATAGACGATAGCAAGAGAGAAATGATGGCCTTCTTGTGCCTATTGACAAATCCCTGGCAAAGTGTTTGCATGATCCAACAGACATTTTCTTTGTGAGCAGTCTGGCTTCTTGGATCAAATTAAGTCTAGGTGTTCTTGTTTTTTGCTACTCATCGAACAACCCCCTCACCTTCCTTTCATTGCCCAAGAAAATGATGAGAACTCCAGAACCAGTTGTAACCGAGTGTCCAAATCTTGATATTTGATTGCAAATTTTACAGTTGATAGGATAAAAATGTCACAGTTCATCTTTAAAAAACCATTTGCAGCCCACAAAGGCTTAAAAACAAGAAAAGGGCATATAGCATAACTGAAAGTTTAGGTACTAATTGCAGAATGTTTTGTTAAAAAGTGTGCTTTTTTAATGAGCCAGAATAATAACTCTTCAGCGTTTGGATTTGGCAAATGGGTAAGGCCTCCCTGCTTAAAATTAACACATAGTTATTCTGTATTTTAGATCTGTGTAAGTGAAATGACTAGATACACCTACTTAATGTAACTACTGCTCCACTGAATTGACTTTCCCATTGTTAAAAATGGGTAGGAGAATGTTCAATTCACGGTGTGTTTAAAGGCAAGAGAGCTCTGTGTTTGGTTTATAAACAAACTGATAACAGAGATGCCAGACAAATTCAGGGTTCACTGAGCATGCAAGCTTTCTGATGTGTCAGCTCTAAACAGGCATCAGGAAAGGAAAGAGGAGTGAACAGAGATGTGACACACAAATACTGAAATGCCTGCTCCGCATATATAAATAATTTGCTTTGAAACACCAGAGGCTGGGGTGAGATATCATGTTCATAACACTGTCAGTAAAAGTGAATTGCAGACTTCAACTCTTGAAAACTTCACCACGCTAAAGATGGGTATAAATTATTTTTAATTCTGTTTCATGACTGCATAACTAATAGGTTCAGTGGTTTAACTCAACTTTGCATCACAGTGTCATCTACGGCCTCATATGGTTGATGAACCACCACTTGATATGATTAAGTTGTACTCTTGGCTTCCTCTCACATCTAGGGTTGCCCGGTCCTCCCTGGCCCCCAACAGGGGATGGGGAGGTAGGGTTGCCTGCTCCAGGTTGGGAAACTCCTGGAGATTTGGTGTTGGAGCCTGGGAGGACAGGGCCCTTAGTGGGGTGCAATGCCACAGAGCCTGCCCTCCAAAGCATCCATTTTCTCTAGGGGAACAGATCTCTGTAGTCTGGAGGTGAGCTATAATTCTGGGGTATTCCCAGCAGGGGTCTTTTGGGGATGGAGCACACCGGAGCACTGCTTCGGCAGCCCAGGAGCCCGTGCTAATGGCGGCAGGGAACAAGCCCCGCCCCAGCTCCCTGTGCCGAAAGCACTGTGGCTCAGGGGAGGCCGGAGAGCCCCGCCGCCATGTCCCCCGGGCCCGTGCAGGAGCGCTGCGGCTCAGGGGAGGCCAGGAGAGCCCCGTCGCCATGTCCCCGGGACCCGCGCAAGAGCGCTGCAGCT
>NW_015163116.1:343283-420795 GCF_001447785.1 Gekko japonicus | reverse complement strand
CCCCAGGCCAGCTGGGGAAGGGAAGGGGAGGCTTTTGAAGATGCCCCCCTTGCTTCCCCTTCTGACATCACTCAGGGGGCATGGCATATGCTAATAGCCTAGTAGCGCATTAGCATACCATATGCTAATGAGCTCCTGCAGCTCTTTTTCTATGAAAAGACCCCTGATCCCCAGGTTCCATCCGTGTATACAGTACACTAGTATGAGATCACCAACTGGCCAGGAAAAAAGTGTTTTGTCTTTTCAGTAGAAGTCTAATATATAGGAAGTGGAAGCTGAAATTTTTCATGGCATGGAGCTAAATAACACCACCTGATATTAGCAGTTCCCCAGCACCAACTTGAAACTACTATCCAGGTAGAAACAGAATCACCATAAAACAGTGGCTCCTAATCTCATCCTGCAAAGGAGGTTCAGAAAAACACCATGATTGATAGTATCAAAAGCAGCTGAGAGGTCCAGGAAAATCAGCAGAGTTTCATTTTCTCTGTCCATGGTTGTTGGCAGTCTTGTTTCTTCAATTAAAGTACGTGTAATTGAATGCTGTATTGAACCTTTCATCTTATGCACTAACATTTGCTTGTCTCCTCTTAGAGCTCAAGTACTTGCAACACTAGGAACCCATGTAGTGTAAAAGAAGAAGAGTTGGATTTATACCCCACCCTTCACTCAGAGTCTCAGAGTGGCTTACAAACTCCTTTCCCTTCCCCTCCCCACAACAGACACCCTGTGAGGTAGGTGGGGCTAAGAGAGGTTTTTCCAGAGGTGTGAGCTAGCTCACAGTTTTTTAGCCTCTAGCTCACACATTTTAGTCTCAGCTCAGGAAGGGTGGCTCCAGAGCAAACTAATTTATGCAGTATCCAAATCGCTTGCTCACAACTTCAATGCCAGGAGCTCACAAAGTAGAATTTTTGCTCACAGGACTCCACAGCTTAGAGGGAACATTGGGGCGAAGAGAGGTTTTTCCGGAGCTGTCCTTGAGAGAACAGCTCTGACCAGAACTATGGCTTGTCTAAGGTCATCTAGCAGCTGCAAGTGGAAGAGTGGGGTATCAAACCTGGTTCTCCCAGATTGGAGTCCACGCACTTAACCACTATACCAAACTGGCTCTCTTACCAAATCTGATCTGAAAGATCTGAAAGATCTGAGATCAAATTCCTACATCACCATGAAAGTTCCTGGATGACCTTTGATCAGTTATTCTATCATAGGTTTGCCAGGCTACAGCTAGCAACCCCAGGAGCCTTTTGGGGGCAGAGACTGGTGTGCCAACATTGTGCCAGCACACTCACGTCACTTTCATCAAAAAGTGGATGTGATGTCATGACATTGGTAGAGTACTCTATGATTTTCAAAAACTCTATGGTTTCCCCCCTTCTACTAGCATAAATTTCCCTATGATCCAACTATTAATAATCAGGAAGAGGGTCAGACTTTAATCCCTCAAGAACTATTTGCCATGCTGCCTGTATCGCAAAAGAAAGGTCCTAGTCTTTTAAGAGACAGCCAATAGAGAAAATAACACTAGATAAACAAGGGCCCCGGTCACACGGGCAGGAAACTGCGGGGGAGAAGCGTGGCTGTTTGCCCTGGGGCAAACTACTGCGCAGTTAAGCGATCAGACCTCCCATGGAGGTCCTGTGGAGGTACCGTGGAGGTTCCATGGCAAGGGAGAGGTGCTGATCACAGGACAAGCCGTTCTATCATAGGTTTGCCAGGCTACAGCTAGCAACCCCAGGAGCCTTTTGGGGGCAGAGACTGGTGTGCCAACATTGTGCCAGCACACTCACGTCACTTTCATCAAAAAGTGGATGTGATGTCATGACATTGGTAGAGTACTCTATGATTTTCAAAAACTCTATGGTTTCCCCCCTTCTACTAGCATAAATTTCCCTATGATCCAACTATTAATAATCAGGAAGAGGGTCAAACTTTAATCCCTCAAGAACTATTTGCCATGCTGCCTGTATCGCAAAAGAAAGGTCCTAGTCTTTTAAGAGACAGCCAATAGAAAAAATAACACTAGATAAACTTAGTTTCAGAGGGCAGCCATGTTGGTCTGCAGTAGAACAGTTAGATTTGAGTCCAGCAGGACCTTAGAAATCAACAAGATGGGGGGGGGGAATAACCTTTCTTAAAGCTCCCTTCATCAGATAGGAATGGAGATCCCTAAATCCTTATATCCCAATCAGGTGGGAGGGGTATAGCAAAGAAGGGACTCAGGAAGGATGCAGAATACAATGCACATTGTACTCAGCTTGATTAGAGCAGAGGAGAAATGCTTAGGGGCAAAAAAAATTGACATTTGTAGTGAGATAAGAATCCTATGTCCCTGTTCATTGTTCAGTATCTATAGTGAGATAAAAATCCAATGTCTCTATTCATTATTCTAAATGTGTGAATGAACTCAGGTTCAGCAATCCCCCCTTGAAACTTCCCTGTTTGAGGACCACCACTCTCAGGTCAGCAATGGTTAAAGTTGAGTTCATTCACAAATTCAGAACAATGGATTCTTAGCTCACACGGTCCACATGGTGGTTCCCCCAATTTTTTTTACTTCTGCCCACCGCCAGCTATCTGGCCAGTGGGGGAAGCCACACCCCCAAACAGGGACATCATGTAGCGACATCTCCAATGTGGTGATGTCACACGGAAGTGATGTCATTGCGTCAGGACATTGCACAGAGACGCTCTGCTTTTTGGGCAAAACTCTATGGTTTTAGGGCAAAAAACCCAGAGTTTTTCCCAAAATGCAGCGCATCACCTTGTGACATCCCTCACGTGATGGTGTCACTTCTATGTGGTGTCATAGCATTCCACAGAGACACTCTGCTTTTTGGGCAAAACTCTATGGTTTTAGGGCAAAAACCCCAGAGTTTCCCCCAAAATGCAGAGCATCACCTTGTGACATCCCTCACATGATGGTGTCACTTCTATGTGATGTCATAGCATTTGGGATGTCAGCAATGTCCCCACCCACACCTGGAGTGCCCCCCAATCCCCCTGCTGGTAAGCCGAGGGGACCTGGTAACTCTACTACTACAGATGTTAATTTTCTGCCCCTAAGCATTTTCTGCTCTGCTGTAGTCAAGCTGATTACTATGTGCATTGTACCTCAACATCCTGAGTCCCTTCTTTGCTACACCCCTCCCATCTTCTGACTGGGATAGGACTCGGGGGTCTCCATTTTGACTTGGATCTGACAAAGGGAGCTTTGACTCTCAAAAGCTTGTATCCCAAAAATCTTGTTGGTCTCTAAGATGCTACTGGACTCAAATCAGATAAACTTTTGCACATTGACCATTTGACTCTTTAAGCATGTTTCAACACTGATGGTGATGGGGCTAAGAATGCTGAAAATTTACTCAAGAAATCTAAGTGGCTGTTTTGGTGCTTGGCACTAAAACTGTTTGGCTTTGGATAACATGGTTTACAATGGACTATGGACCAAATTTTTAGTTAGTGGTTAATTAACAAAGGCAGTCTCTCAGTGATGGAGGAATTAGACATTATTGAACACCCTCCTCATTATTTACTTGTTTATTTTGTTTATAACATTTATTAGCCATCTTTCTCTCTTGCAGAACTCAAGGTGGTTTACAGTATAACAATTTGATTATTGTTTATGTACTGAGATTTCTGTGGTATAACTTTGTTAATATATCGAGGGAGTTAATGTATGGAATATTGTGAAAAAAATTGTTTTCTACGGAGATCCAATGCTAGGGTCTTGAGTTGGCCAGTATCCTTTCTCCTCTCTCTCTTTTTAACTCTCCCCTCCCCATTTAAATGATGCTTAATTGCCATCCATTTTTCATGATTGCTTAATGTTTAGTTTATCACCCATGGGGAGATAAATGTCTTTTTAAAACTTTTTAAAACTTTTTAAAACTTAGAACTAATCTTTTCTGCATAACTGGGGACACCCATGTTTAGTTTATCACCCATGGGGAGATAAGTGTCTTTTTAAAACTTAGAACTAATCTTTTCCGCATAACTGGGGACTCCTCCAAGTATTCAGAAACCCCTACCTTATCTATCGATGGTCCTATTTTGCTGCCCTGCTTATAGACATTTGACCAAGAAGGATTTGTAGAAGGAACAATTTGAAAATCCCACCTCCCCAAAATATCTCCCCCTCCACATCTCTCTAAGTGTTTAAGGATTCCTCCTGTCATTTTGTTTCCTGAACTGACACTTGGGTATTCTAAACATTCCATCCTTTCTGGAGCCTTTTCTGTCATCCCCAGGCTGGCTTTTGAAGCGTCTCCCTCTCTTTGCATTAATTTACAATTTTTCAGCACACCTAAGGAAGTTCCCCAAAGAAGGCAGAGACTGCTATTTTTTCTTGTGCATGGCCTGATCGTGCAGTTTTGTAATCAATATAGGGGCTAGCCACTTTACTCTTAGATATAGTGATGACATAAGAGCAAATTGAAGAATTATATGCGCACACTGAAGATCTGATATGACTAAAGGGAAATACTGGAATGCCAGGAATAGTAAACAATGGGAAAGAGGGAAGGGCTATTTGGACTAGGTAAAATAAATGTGAAGGGATATCATCTGATAAAATTTCACAGACAGTTAAAAACTTTTTGAGGTAAACAAAAGAAGATGATGTGCTAGGAAAAGGCCAGTACACACTGGAAAATAACCATCAGATTATTATGTTCTTGTTGGAGATTGTTTTAAAAATCAAGAATAGGAAAACTATAGGCAGGTTCATCATGATGGGTTCACTAATGAGAGAACTGAAAATGATTGCAGAAAAGTGGAGAGAATATTTAGTGAAACTATACTTGTGAGAAACCCAGGAAAAGATGAAGAAGTGGACAGTGCTAGAAGAGGACAATGGAAAGGATGGGGCTATGCAGAGTTTACTTCTAGTCTGAACTCCTGTCCTGTAACAGTGGTCCATGTCCCTAACCCAGCCTAGAGCCCAAACTTGTTAAACCTGGTAAAACTTGGTATACCATTCCATACTGTGAAAACTGCGTGCTGATATGGGAATGCATTTAAGTTCCTTTATTTAAAAGTCACATCATTGCATTTATTAGTTTACTTGGTCTTAATAAAAAAAGTATTATAAGGCTTTCATTTGGGGGGGATTTTTTGTGCCAAGTTAAGTAAACTTGGTAGAACTGCATCCAAAATGTTAAGATATCTGATTAACCCTCTTATAAAGCTTATGGGTTTACTCTGGGTAATGTGACCAAAGGGACATGCTGATGAACAGAGTGTGCAAGATCCTAGGCACAGAGGTATAATTAAAAAGTGATGCATTTAAGAAAATTAGAGCATGCGTGGCATTAAAAGATAAAAGCAGAAAACTTCTAAAAATGGTAAAGCAGGAAAAAAATGGAAAATGTAAGATTCTCAACTGACTCATACAAGATCTGGAGCTAAAGAGGTGAGGAGAAACAGGACGTTCACCTGATGCTTATCAAGTATCTAGTAGCTGAGACTTCCGGTTTATGGCGACATGCTGGCGGATGCATCTCCCAGACCTCCTGGGGATGTGATCTGCGCACCAGCAGATAGGGGGGGCGACGGGTTGGCACCCCCTGTCGAAGCCTTGGCAAAAGGCTCCTAGCCATGGGGCTTTTGAGGGGTGACCTCTTCACCAGTGTGATGCTGGGGAATTGTGGCGCTCCTCCGCCCTGACGGTCCTGCTGCTGAGTGTCTGTATGGAACTAGAGCTGCTGACCGGGACAAGCATCGGAGATCGAGCATTTTGAACGTGTGCAGAGCGAGGTCGTATGACCAACAATGAACAGTGAGTTGGGTTAAAGCAAATACGAGAATTTAAAAAGAAAGCTACCCCCTGGGAATGGTGAGAAAAGCAGAAGAAAAAGCATTGAAATCTGTTTTGAGAGACTTACCAGAATGCGGATAAGCGTATGGGCGTATTTCAGAGACTTTAGCAAGTTTTCATAAAAGTAAAAAATCCATAAAGATGGCGGGGAAGAGGGCAGAAAAAGACAAACCAGAAAAAGTGAAACCAGCGGGGAACATGAGCCCTCGACCAGAAGAGGTCACTGTGTTCTCCAAAATGTTGGCAGATTCCTTGCACCCTCTGCTGGACCAGATGACTAACATCGAACAACAGCTGACAACTCTAAACCAGAATCTTGCAACTCAGCAGCTCCAACTGACTGAGACTTTAAAAATAATGGAGCAAACAGTTGAGAAGGTGAAGGAAATGGATGCCAACACTAAAAAAAAGTCAAGAAAAAGGTGCAAAAGCTGGAAAAGAAACAAGCTTTGGAAGAATCACAACTTTTACAGCTGCAAATGGAGAAAGCAAATTTAGTCCTACGGTTTCAAGGGGTCTCAGAATTAAAAGACAAGAATCTAAAGCAACTCCTGAGTGAAGCATTAGCCCCAGTTACAGATTTGAAAGCGGAGTATCTTGCAAGCGAAATGGATGTGGTCTGTAGGTCCTATTCCATGTACATTAAGAAGAATAATCTACCTGGGGAAATAGTGGTCAGATTCTCAAAGCAGCATGTGAGGGATTCTATCCTGAAAGCAACTACAGGAACATCCTTGAAAATCAGGGACAATACCATCAGGATTCTAAAAGACATTCCATTTGAAATAAGGCAAAAGAGGAAGAAATATAAAGACTTAATCCTTTTTCTACAAACAAATAGCATTGTCTACAGATGGTTAATTCCAGAAGGCTAATTTTCAAACTACACAATAAAAAAGAAAAGTGACTCTATTTTCAAAGCACGTGAGTTCCTGAGAGTGCAGCCAGGAGAGACAGCCGAGGTTGAGAAGGAAGAAGATCACAGCAAATCCAGTGGCGAATTAGACTTGGTGTCTTCTGATGAGGACTCTGTTTCCGATAAGGGGGCGACTGCCCCCTAACGTACATATAAATTGAGGATTAGAAAAGACAAGACAAAATGAAGGCTGAAGGATTCTGAATTGTGCCTTAAAATTTTAGTTTTATTATGGGATGCTCTGGGGGTTCTCTTAAACAGTTAAATCAATGGATAAAAAGATAAAAATTTTAGCATAACTGACTATGTTCAAAGTAATACTAGCAATTTAAGATTAACATTTATATAAGATGTTATTATGATCTCCTATACTTGGGGTTTTAGTTATTAGTGGTTTTCTTTCCTTTCTCCCTAGATGTAGTTACCCCTTCCCAATCTTTCATTGTAGTCTGTAGTCTATTAAAAAATGCAATAAAAAATCCCCTCTGGGCCCCCCCCCCCCAAAATGCATCAACTAGTAGCTGGCACCTGAGCTGGAAACTAGCAGGAGTTGAATCAACTTCTATTTAAATATTTCCAGGTGGGAAAAGTAACCAATATCAGCACATTATTCAAATCGAGCTATGAGGCAGGATGCAAAGGTAGAAAGGTGGGAGGTCACCTTGACTACATTAACAGGAATATATATTTAACTGTCTAGTAGAGACAGAAAATTGAGCATACCCACATACTCCTCAGCAGACAGGTTGCTGACAGTTTTATGTCTGCGTGTGATTTTGGGGCAACAAGACATAAAGGACAGAAGTTACAGGTAATCACTTTGGCATAAAGAAAAATCCCCAAATGAAAGCCTTTTTAAATTAAGATCAGGTAAACTAATAAATGCAATTATGTGACTTTTTAATAAAGGAACTTAAATGCATTATCATATAGCACACAGGTAAGTTGTAAGCTAGTTTCTCTGATTTTAACAATATGGAATGAGTTGTGTTAAGTCAAAAATCCAGCTATTGCTGGCCTCCTTCATTGTAACTTCTGTGTATTCTTAAACTGGAATTTGACAGAGCATTAGAGGAAGGAATCAAGCCAGCAGGAACAGAGAATACAAGTAGGGGATCCAAAAGGACCTACAGGGGAATCTCATTTTCCTCTCCCCCAATTATATCCTCTTTCCCTTCTATTTTGTTCTCTCCTTCCCACTGACCAGCCAGCCTATCAGTCTTCATCTTTTCCTTCTTCTCTCCCCCTCACAGCTTTTCCACCAAAAAAAGTCTGGCACAGCTGTTCAGTACCGGCCATGCTGGCCTATTTGTATGGCAAATCTCCTCTTTCTCTCCTCCTGACAGCCCCCATATTCTCAACTTTCCTAGCTTCCTTCTCTCTTTCCCACCGACCAACCAACTTACCTTTTATCTGCTCCCATCTTTACTTATATTCTTTATTTAGTTCATATATATCCCACCTTTCACGCCAATGGGGAACCAAAGCAGCTTACATCATTCTCCTCTCGTCCATTTTATCCTCACAACAACACTATGAAGTAGGTTAGGCTAAGCATATGTGACTTACCTAAAGTCACCCAGTGGGCTTCCATAGCAGAGTAGGGATTCAAACCTAGGCTCCCAGAGGCTAGTCTGAAACTCTAACCATGGTTGTTGTTGAACAGTAGCAAATGGCCATCCTGGGTGAGTCATGTAAACCATTCAAGTCACAAAGTTGCCTTTGGTTGCTGCTGGGTTTGGCTCCAATTAGTCCTCACTCAAAGGCCAGAATAGTTCCAGAAAGGGCCCTGTCCCTTCCCTTTGCCTTTTACTGACAGGAACCAAGGCTTAAAGCCTAGCAATATTGTAGTGGTTGCCTAGCAACAGCCACTGAGGGTATTCATTTCTTGATGCAACAGGTACTGCTTCTATTATTTGAGAGGTTACCCCTCCTTTTTGGTGTAGTGGTTAAGTGTGCGGAGCTAGTTTGGTGTAGTGGTTAAGTGCGCGGACTCTAATCTGGGAGAACCAGGTTTGATTCCCCACTCCTCCACTTGCATCTGCTGGATAACTTTGGGCCAGCCATAGTTCTGTCAGAGCTGTTCTTGAAAGAGCAGTTCTTGAGAGAGCTGTCTCAGCCCCACCTACCTCACAGGGTGTCTGTTGTGAGGAGGGGAAGGGAAAGGAGATTGTAAGCCTCTCTGAGACTACTTCGGGTAGTGAAGGGCGGGGTATAAATCCAATCTCCTCCTCCTCCTCTTCTTCTTCCATTTTTTAGATTTCTGATTATTCTGCAAATTTAGGGGGTTTCCACAAGTTTGTGGAATGATCTTTCTTATCTGTCCATGGCCCCAGTCTATGGATTTAAGTATCCACAGATGGAGTCATGCTGAGAATTATATATATTGATATCATTTAATCTTTTGAAACAATGGTGATATGACTCAAATTAAGAAATGTCAAAGAATGGTAACATACTGCTTGCATTTGAGTTGTCACCTCCATTCTTCAGTACTTTACTAACTGGAAGCCACAAGCAGTCATACAGAAAAGGTTTGATCTATAAATAAACTGACAATATGAAAGTGATATTACTCTCTTTCAAATTACTTGTAAGAGGCTGTTGTTGAAAAAATATGGAAATCAAGATTAAACATTCAATTGTGGAAAGAAGCCAAATGGGAAAGGAATTTACAGTTGTTAATTGCAAATCCATCATTGGGCTGTATCTGTAAGGAAGAGTCACAGTATTCCTTTGTTGTAAATTCAGAAGTGAACTGTTGCAAGCTATTAAGGAAAATGTAAAAAAAAAATTCTCAATCACCCGGAGGCCAGATTTATATTTTAACTAACTCAAGAGGATCAAATTACTATGTTAAACCTAGAAAAGCATTTTTCTTTCAATTTTAGTTGGTTTTTTAGCCCATTCTTTACATATCCCTCCTTTCCTTTCTACTCCACATTGCCTGTTTTCTTGTCTCTTCCTCTATTTTTTGTTCTGCACCCCACAGATCTCTTTGTATCTCCGCTGCTCAGTTCACCCTCTTTTCTCTTCATTTCCCTCCCCTAATCCATACCCATTTTCACTGAGCAGGTGGCAACTCAGCGGTCCGAAAGCCCTTTGGGGCAATTAGGTAAATGGGTACCTCTCCGTAGGAGGACAGTGGGGTACCCCTCCCTCGAAACTGGGCTCCAGCCAAGCGAGGAATCGAGAAGCGGCGGCAACACGGTGGCGGTCAGCTCGGAGGAGATGAAGAGAGGCAGCAACATCCCAAGGAAACAGTTGGCTTGGCAGCTGATGACGAGGCCAGCAGGAGGACGTCTGGAGCCACAAGGACGTTGTGACACCCATCGCGGCTGCGCACCAGGGCCCATAACCAACAGCCCTCAAGAGGAGTTGCCAGAGAGCCGAAAAAGAACAGCGGAGGCCGCGGAAGCCGCACCGGAGAGAACTGGAAGAAGTCGCCCACTCGCCGGATAAACTAACGATCGGAGCCGGGAGGGTACCTGGTAGGGCTCCCCCCACCCCAGACGTACTGTGGCCATAGTTAGGGTTTCTGCATAGGTCTCTGCACCATGCACCGTGTAAGCCACTCAGAGCCCTTCGGGGGTGAGCGGGGTACAAATTGAAAGTATAAATAAATAAAATAAAATAATAAAATAAACAGCACACAAGTCTTCACTTCCCCAGCAGTTCTCACTCTGAGTGATACATGAACACAGTCGAGCATGGTGATTGCCTACAACAGGCAGGAAAAACCAACAGTAACACCACCGCATACCTGAATCCAGGAAGAGGAACAGTCATAATAATTGGGATTTTTTCCCCATTCTCACATCTTGCTTCGATGGACTTGGTTCAGTTTCAGATATGAGGATGTGGGGAAGAGCCAAATAATGTGCATTTGGGATTTCCTCAGGAGGCTGTAAATAGACAGGGAGGAGGTTGCAATTGGCTCATAGCCTTTGTTATCAAGGCTTGCATTATACCAGTGGTACTACATGCAATTGAGTATTTTTAAAAGGCAACAGGTGTTGGAGATGCAGAGTATTGCCAGGGGAAAGGTTGACTTTTTCATTCTCTCTGTCACATTTGTATCTTACCTTTCCTCCAGAAGCATCTGCCCTTTTCTGTTTTATCTTCATAATAACTATGTGAGGCAAGTTTGACTAGGAGAGGATGATTAGCTAAAAATCCCTCAGTGACCTTGGTGGTTAAGCAACAATTTGAGCTTCTTGACCCAATATTATGACTTCCCATCCCTGTGGAATTCCAAATACAGTAAAGCTTTGTTATCCAGCATTGTTGGGGAATGGGTGAAGCTGCTTAATCAAATGTACTGGAAACTCTGTTGCTGTGCCTCACCCCCTACCCAAAGGAGGCAGTGGTGACCTAACCCTGCCTCCTTGGAAACACCATGGTGACAGACTTCATGTCTGGTTGAACCTTCTCCCCCTCAAAACATAGAGCTGTCCTACATAGCAGACAGATGAGCAGACCAGCTGCCTGGGAGCCCTCACACAGAGCTGGCTCCCTACAGTCTGAGGTAGGCTGAGGGGGGAGCAGTGTTAGCTGTCAGAAGCCTGGCAGTGATTGGAAGCATTGACTGGCTGTAGAGATGAGAACTGAGCCTGTGCACCCAAAGATGCAGAGGTATGGTGGCTTAGCAGGATGTCTTGGTATGGTGGCTTTCCAGTTAACCAAGTGTTCTGGATATTCAAGTACCAGATATCAAACCTTTACTGTATGTATTTGTAATGACAGTTGGAACCCAACAGGCATAAAAGAAGCATGAAGTCACCATTACAAAATTATGAGAAAGGGATGTGTCTAAAGTAGCAGTTTTGCAATTGAAGACAAGGCTGCAGCTAAAATGGGTCTGACTTATAGCCCAATTCTTCTGCAACTTTTTGGCATGAATTGGATGATTGTTGGAAGTGATCTCATAAGGATATACATGAATGAGGAAAGGTTATGTCCAAGATAAATCATTTTTTAAAGGATGTGAATAGCCTACATTTCTCTTCAGTCTTGCCGCTAAATTCATCTCTTGAAGTGTTATCTGAATAGCTGAGGAAAAGAATTGTTTCCAGAAGATCCAAAGGCAGAAAACTTTAAGCCTCTGGGGCCCTTTGAAACTGTAATGATAACTAGTCTCCCACCTTTCCCACTCTTTCTCTGTCTCACAATGAACTGAACAGGGAAGAAAAAAGAGTCAAAGAAAGCTACTCCTGAGTTTCATGAGAGCTGGAGATCAACTAGATGAGATGTTAGCCCCTTTCAGACATTACAATTGCAGATGCCCGGAGCACATGCTTCCTGTAGTCCTCCTTACTTGTGTGGTTACCATGTTGTGTGAACATGAGCAACACACATATTTACAATACTTATACAAACTTACCATGCACAAGAACCCTGGAAGATCGATGTGCCAGAGATTCATATGTTCATGATAAATGTGTGTGTTGTGCCTGTTCACATGACAAGCCAACCACACATATTAGGAGGATCTATGCAAGGTTGGTAACCTTACAGTATATCCAGTTGTATCATTTGAAAAGGTCTTATGTCTCTGTGAATTCTTGCATGTTCTTGAATCAAATATTCCTGCATTTATAAACATAAGATCCAGGACATTTCAGCCACAACTCTACAGCTTAAATTTTCCAAGCTAACTTTTGATGTCCCCAAAACAAATCTTAAACACATATACATGTGGCTGCTAAGCCCCAGATTTCATTGCCCACCACCACCACCTTGGGTTCTGGCCAGAAGTTTGTATTAGAAGTAATGAAGGGTAGCCCTAGGAATTGTCAGAAACTCTGTGGTTTTACCATAGAGTTTCTGGTGATAACTAGAGCTACTCTTTGCCACTTCTGTTTTTTACCTGCAAGTGACATATTGCAACATATTTATTTATTTATTTACTTACTTACTTACTTCCAAATTATACCCCACCTTGCCGGTACAAACTGGCTCAAGGCAGCTTACACAAGTTGTTAAAATACAATGAGATCAATAAATACCATAAAAGTCATAATAAAACAATTGTATATAGTGCTAGTACAAACAGTGCAAACAGATGGTGACAGTTTCCTATACATGATCCAGTAAGAAAAGACCATCCGACGTTATACGAGGGCTGTGGCATGTTCGACTTACGATGGTACATTCATCAGTGGCGTCTCCTAATCAAAGGCCTGGTGGAAGAGCTCCGTTTTACAGGCCCTGTGGAACTGTAAAAGGTCCCGCAGGGCCCTGGTGTCCTCTGGGAGCTCATTCTACCAGTGTGAAGCAGCCACTGAAAAAGCCCTGGTCCTCATTATGGCCAGTCTGGCATCTTTTGGGCCAGGGAGAGTCAGGTGATTTTGCGACCCTGACCTCAGTGCTCTCTGGGGCACATATGGGGAACGGCAGTCCGTCAGGTAGGCAGGCCCCCGACCATAAAGGGCTTTAAAGGTCAAAACTAGCACCTTGAAATGAATCCGGTATGCTATTGGCAGCCAGTGCAATGCCTTCAACACAGGCTGGATATGATCTCGTGTAGAGAGCCCCATCAGCAGCTGCAGCTTCCAGATTTGAGACAAGGGCAACCTCATGTAGAGAGTGTTGCAGCAGTCTAATCTTGAGGTGACCATAGCATGGATCACTGTTGCCAGGTCATTGTGTTCAAGGAAGGGAACCAACTGCCTAATCAACCGCAGATGGTAAAAGGCTGACTTGGCAGTACTGCTACCTGGGCCTCCATTGTTAAGGAGGCATCCAGGACACTCCCAAACTCCTGACCCTCGGCGCTGGCACCAAAGGCGCCCCATCAAAGGTTGCTAATGGGATCCCTACTCCTGAGCAGCTCTGACTCAGGCACAGGACCTCCATCTTCGTTGGATTCAATTTCAGTCAGCTCAGTCTAAGCCAGCCCACCATGTCCGAAAGCGCCTGCTCCAGGTCATCTGGGTTAGAGTCAGACTGACCCCCCAACAACAGATATAGCTGGGTGTCATCTTCATATTGATGGCACCGTAGCCTATGCCTCCAGGCAATCTGGGTGAGGGGGCGCATGTAGCTGTTAAATAACATTGGGGATAACACCGCCCCTTGAGGGACCCCGCATACCAGCGGGTACCTCTTGGACATCTGTTCCCCTACGGCCACCCTCTGTCCCCGACCGTGGAGAAAGGAGATGAGCCATTGTAAGGCAAGCCCCTGAATCCCATTGTCGGCGAGGCAGTGGATCAGCAACTGATGGTTGACCGTGTCGAACGTTGCCGACAGGTCCAACAACAACAGTGCCACCGTGCCACCTCGATCCAGGTGCCTCCGGAGGTCATCTGTGAGGGTGACTAGTGCTGTCTCCATCCCATGGCCTGGCCGAAAGCCAGACTGGGATGGGTCTAGCATGGAAGTGTCATCCATAAAGCTCTGCAACTGAATCGCCGCCGCTCTCTCAAGTAATTTGCCCAAATAGGGCAAATTGGAGACCGGCCGGTAGTTGGTCAATTCAGGCAGGTCCAAGGATGGTTTTTTCAGGAGAGAGCAGACCATCGCTCCCTTGAGTACCCCCAGGAACAATCCCTCCATGAAGGACTTGTCGATAATATACCTGAGGGCACCTCGCAACCCCTCATGGCCAGCTTTTATGAGTCATGAAGGGCACGGGTCAAGGCTACATGTGGTTGGGCACAGGGCTATTTTTGGGCAGGAACGCACAGGAATCGATTTCCGGCTGGCTTCAGAGCTGGCCACGCCCACTACAGCCAAAACCTCTGCATGCATGCTTACAGAGGGAAGGCCTGGAGAGCGACACCCCCCAGCGACTCTGAGGCGTGTGGGCTGGGGGGGCTGGAGGGATCGGGGAGGCATTTAAATGCCTCCCTGTGCCTTCCCCGGCCTGTCCAAGGGCCAGCTTGCCTGGGCTCCCCACAGCTGTGGGGTACCCAAGCAAGCCAAGGGAAGGCATGGGGTGTGGCCTAATATGCTAATGAGTTTCTGCTGTTGTGTGTGGCCTATTATACTAATGAGTTCCTGCTCGGCTTTTTCTACAAGAAAAGCCCTGGTTGGGCATACTGTTGAGAGCAATCTGTCAACTTCCTCAAGGCTGAGTGGACTGAAATAATCCAGAGTAGAACTAGAAGATGTGCATGGGGCCTCGAGTTCGCTCACTGTCTCAACTGTGGTGGGGAGATTGCGGCGGAGCAGCAAGACTTTATCTGCAAAGTAGCTTGCAAAAGCCTCACAGCCAATTCCCTAGCATTTGGTCTGACCTAAGGCAGCTCTGTTAATGACCAAATAGTTCTAAAAAATTGTGCTGGGCGTGAGAACTCTCTCTTTGCAGCTTTGGCTGCCATCTCATAGGATCTCATAAACGTCCCATAGGATGCTTTTGTTGCTTCATCGCGAACACGCCGCCACTGTCTCTCTAGTCGTCTGAGCTCTTGTTTCATCAGCCGCAGCTCCTCAGTGAACCAAGGAGCCCGCTTAGAGCGAGGGCACAGAGGGCGTCAGGGAGTGATCTCGTTGATGGCAGTCAAGAGTTGGCCATGCCAGTCCTCGACTAACTCATCTAATGAGCCGCCAGGGGGCATAGGATCCTGTAGGGCCATCTGAAGCCGCTGAGGGTCCATTCGGTTCTGCGGGCGAGCTAAAATGCTCTTGCCACCCAAACAGCGTTGGGGTGCCATGTTCACACGGGCCTTCAGGGCATATAATGCTTCATCCCTCCCCATGACCCCATGACCCCAACCCTCCTGCTGGTTGCCAGGCAGTTGGCACTGAACAGATGTTAAATAGTTATTGTGCTTTCTGAAATTCAAAACTCACTAATATAAGAGCTAGGGGTTAATTTGATCTCCTGTACTGATGATGTGATGCCTCTTCTTAAATTGCTACATGGGCTTCTTTTTCATACTTACCCACACAGACCTCCCAAAGCCTTGCGCCTGCTTTCCCTGTGCAATCCTGCCTGTGGTCTTTCAGCTTCAGCACTCTCAGCCATTCCAAAGTATCCTTTTCCCTCAAATAACTCCGCCCTTACCTCCTTGCTGCCCATTTTGGCTGGAACTGTCTTCCAGAACTTCTCTGTGTGCTAGATTTCTCACTTCTTTCAAAACCCTCCTTTTCCGTGAAGACTTTGGAGCACATAGGAATCTGACTTGGATGCTGCTGGGTAGTGATTTCCCCCCCATCATTTTTGTGGGTTTTTTTTTGTATTTTTCATATGTCCATGTGTGTGTGCGTGTGCATGAGTGTGTGTGAGTGTGTGTGTGGGGGTGCACCTGGAAGTCATGGTGACCTCTGGTGACTGACCTCTACTGGGGACCTGGAGGATATTTGGAAATGTGGCTGAATAAAGCCTGCCCCCACCTCCTGACTGCTGGTATTCCAAGGAGGTCTCCCATCCAGGTACTTGCCAGAGTTGACCCTGCTTAGCTTCCAAGATTTGGCAAGATCCGGCATGCCTGGGCTATCCAGGTCCAGGTGATTCCTCCCCCCCCCCCATCATGGTGCTGTTTCATGAGCCACCAAGTATTCTGACTTTTCGGCATTCTTTCCAAAATCTGCTTTACTCCATTGTGGGGTTGGGGAGTGGGATTACAGCAAAACTAGGGTGCCTGCTCTGCCTATGAGACAGTGAGGATCTTTCCTGGTGCCACCCACAGCAGTGCCATTTTCCCAGCTCCAGCTCTCCATGGCACCATTTTGCTCCTCACACCAGAGGGCTTTTAAAAAAATAATAATAATGAGGAAACCCATGTTGCCCTTGCACTGAATCAGCAACTGCAGTAGCAGTGGGGAAACCTCAGGAAATTGTCCCCTGGAAATCCCCCCATATCCTTCCCTACTGAAATTTAACCTGTACAACTGAAGTGGACACATGTTCTTCTGCTGTTTATCATTTTCCTGTCTCTCCTGCTCTTTGGCTGTGGTCACACAAACTAAATAATCTACTCTCAATCCATTTTCAGTGCACTTTCCAACTGGATTTTTTCTGTGAACTGGCAGAATCCAGGCAAAACCGCAACCAAAGAGCAGGAAAGACAGGAAAATGTAGATAAACAGTAGAAGAACGGATGGTCAGCCATTTTGGTCTGAAGCAGTAGAACAAATTTTGAGCCCTTTGTTGGTCTTAAAGGTGCCACTGGGCAGTGACTTCTCTTGCACTCTCTTGTGTATTCCCTGCAGACTTCAGATGCCCCATACAATGAGCCATGCAGTAGTAGTAGTAGTAGTAGTAGTAGTAGTAGTAGTAGTAATACGTTTTGCAATAGATGTTTTAATATCACATGAGTAAAAAGGAACAAAGCAGTTGTATATCTCATGGGAGCCAATGCTTCTGAACATGGTCTCAGTTACTCACTGTTGATATGCCATACCCTGAAATGATACGTCTCTCTCTCTCTCTCTCTCTCTCTCTCTCTTAAAAAAAATTTTTTTTTAACCCCCTGCATGTTCTAGGCCAAAAGAAACTGCCAGTGCCTGTTCTTACTGAGGGTCATTCTGCCTGCTAAAGAGCTGCTCCTTCACCTCCAAAAGAAGCAAAGCTGCTATAAAACCTCACTTAGCATGAAAGCCAAGCTTCTCCACATGTCTCTGTTAAAGGAAACATTAAGCTGTGACTGGTTTAAGGTATCATGAAGCATTAGCATAGGAATGTCAGACCCAAGGCACTCTGAAAGCCACCAGAAGAGCCTCACTAAACCTCACGTCGGGGTATAAAATTATTAATGCTAGTTTCTTCTCACACCAGTGCCCACACACGGCTAGAAATCACCTAACGCTGCGTGACTGGGGTTTATTTATTTACTTTAATAAACAAGCAGCACAGTCTGTGGAATGAGGCTATGGAAAAGCAAGTTAAATTGCTGCTTTGGGGGACCTGTCAGTCAACATTTTCACTATATATGTCTATCCTCTGTTTATTATTCAAGACAAAGACATTAAAAATAAATATCTGTCTCCAGGTGGAAAATTTGGAAACCAAAACACAACTGTATAACTTGTCAAGGGAGGACCAAATGAAAAATTAAAACACACAAGCATGCTATAGCTCCATTTATAGGGACTGACTTGGGGAGTTATCCGAAGTGTTGGATAACTAAAAGATGGGATAAAGGACTTATAGTAGACTTATATTAAGTCTATATAATATAACAGACTTATATTAAGGATCAGTAACTGAAGGCCCTGCAGCCATATGTGCCAGTTCTTCTTTTCCCCCCATAGTCACCAAGCAAGTGGGAAAGATTAATGTAACGAGGTCTATCACCGTGGCAGCAGACCTTACTGGCAGTGCAATTTGCAGAACTGGGGGGGGAGGCTGGCCTATCAAACTCCAAAACGGCCTTTGTGTAAAACTAGTTAAAATCAGGGATTTATATTGACATACGGATGAAAAATTTCAAATTACTGGAGCATAACTAGGGTTGCCAGGCCATCAGTGGGAACCCACCAGAATCCTCCACCCTCAGCGTTATTGTACCTCTGATGTCATGACGCTTCTGGGTGAAACCCGGAAGAGATGTCACACCACTAGAAATCAATGGAAACTCTATGGTAGAGATGCATGACATCACTTCCTGGATTTTTCTGGAAGTGACATCACAACATGACTGACACTACCCATTTGGAAGTGAAAAAAATCAATGCTTGATCTTACAGTAGCTCTGTGCAATATCATGTGCAAATGGAACTGCATTAATTAAAACTTATCTCATGCTATTGCATGGCAGGATCCAACTCAATGTGTTTTACCTGAGATGAAATGAGCATTATGCACTAGTCCAGGTTGAACACCTTGATTGGGAAAATGAAATCTTCCCTAGTTATGGGAATGAGAGACTGGGGGAGCAGGGAAATGGGGTGTTTCAGTGATGGTGTGATGTCACTTCCAGGAAAACCCTGTAAATGATGTCATGCCTCTCTGGGATTTGCCCAAAATTCCATGGTTTTACCATAGAGTTCCCATTGATTCCTAGAGAATCATCACTGATACCCCCTGCCTCCCTTCTCCCTCAGTCTCCGTCTGCTTGCCAGGCTAGGGCTGGCAACCCAAACCATAACTAGGGAAGATTCCAGTTTCCCAGACAAGGTGTTCAAGTTGAAAGTTCATCATAATCATTTTGTCTCAAGTCAAACAGATTGGGTTGGATCCTGCAGCACAATAGCATGAGAGGAACTTAATGCAGTTCCATTTGTGCAAGATAGTGCACAAGAGCTACTGTAAGATCAAACACTGATCGGTGTAACCATATATTTATTTGAGGTAGTCATTACAGTCCATTTTGGAAATGTGATGTGATTTGATCGACAAAGGTCATTACCCTTAAATGGAGGGGATGCTGAATATAACTTGACCTATGTCTTGTACAGGTTGAAATACAAGATGGATATGATCAAGTTGACCTAGAGTAAGGGCTACTTGTGATGACTTTCTTTTGTTTCTGTGGGATCCAATTCAATATATGGTCATGTGCTTGCATTGACAGTTTGTTTACAATTTTAAACAAAGGTGGTTTTGCATTTTTACAGTGGAAGCATTCTGTGCAGTGGTTGGCTGCACAACTGCTGTTGGTGGATGCTTCCAGTTTTTTGCTGAACTTATGTGCACCATCATGTCCTCCTGGGAAGATCGTGCATCATTTAAAAACAGCAGTCATTCAAATGCCATGTGTTGCTTTTACACCCACAGGTTTGTTAGCATTGATCAGTTGTTAGCATGTTGGCATAAGTGGTAGATTTGCCAGGTGACAGTATGAGTGACAACCACCAGAAGGTGAATGTGCATGCAAAAAATGTTTGCCGTACAATTTAGAACAATCTCAAGAAAGTATTTCTAAGCACTTGAGGGTGCTGCTCAGAATTTATGATTAAATTGCAGTTTGAAAAGAGGATTTAAAAACTGAACTAGTTGGTTAACTGCATGATGGTGATTATGACCCTTGATAGTTGACATTCTTCGTCTAAACACAGAGCAGTATAGTCAGGGCTATTTTGGGGCAGGAACGCACAGGAACGGAGTTCCGGCTGGCTCCCGAGTTGGCCACACCCGGCAGGAACTCATTAGCATAACAGGCCACACCCAACAACAGGAACTCATTAGGATTGGCTACATTAGGGATGTGTGGCCTAACATGCAAAGGAGTTCCTGCTACAAAAAAGCCCGGGGTTTTGACAACAAACAAAGTAAACAGAATAAGAATCAAAAGGTGGGTGTGGCTGGATGACCAGATTTCTGGTGACACGGGGTGTGTGGCCTAATATGCTAATGAGCTGTGCTGTCAGGTGTGTGGCCTAATATGCTAATGAGTTTCTCCTGTTGGGTGTGGCCTATTATGCTAATGAGTTCCGGCTGGGCTTTTTCTACAAAAAAAGCCCTGGTCACAAGAAAAGAAAAAGGTTTTAGTTTTGTTTTTGCATGTGGGTGGGTATTCTGTTTGTAATAATTGTTCGGACACATTATATTGTTAATATGTTAGTTGTGATAATTTCATGCTGAGTAAAATTGTCCATAGTCATATTCTATGTTCCTAAAGTAACAGAATGACTTTCAATCTGGAAAAGAAAAAAGAAGTGCTAATGCAGCATTTTTTTCGGAATGTACGGAGACAGCAGCTGAGAGAGCGAAGACAGAATGCACGCATGCGTGCCAGAAGATCTCTTAGCCCTGAATATTGACAGGATCCTGACCTCGCTCCCGGCTACCTAATGAGTTGATTAGCTAGCACTGTATATCTGCAAGTCTGTTGCCAGCAGTCATTTGTGCTGGCAAACGTCGTTTGTCAGGACCTGAATCCTTGCATCTCTGCTCCAGACCTTGTGGAATTATTATCGGCTTGATCCTCGGCTTTTGACCCTCGGCTTCGTTGACTCTGCGTTCATCTCTGACTCCTCTGGTATCGTTGTGATTTATGGACTTGAAACTCTGGTATGTCTGACCCTGCTTCTGGACTGCGATTTAAACCTGTTTGAACCTCGCTGCCTGATTTGCTCGGCTTGACCTCGGACTGCTTCTGGACTTTCGCTTGCTTGCGTCACGCCCCCTGGTCCTGCCGTGACACATAGTAGAAAGAGACCAGCGAAAATGTACTGAATTGGGAGTTCAAATGCTTATTTCTGTGGGGTTTTTTGTGGGGGAGGGGAGATAAGAGAGGTAAAGAGTTAAGCTGTCTCACCAAGTGCTTGGGATGAAGACATAGCTTATTTCTTCTCGATTCTGGGGTTAACTTCTCAGAACCCTGAGCAGTGACCTCAATATAGAACTGGAGCGGAGGAGTTAGCCTGAGACCTGGAAAATATTACATTGGGGCCTCGAGTGTCTTTACTGTGTTTTGGGGGTGTGGAAACAGGGTTTTGAATCCTCATAAGGAGGATTTAATACAGGACGTCTAAATGAGTCACATGTAAATCTTCAAACCCTTGTTGGTTATTCTCAAGTTTTGGTATTGTACTTGCTCATCTCTTTCCTGTGGATGCGTTTCTTGCTCATGCATCCTCTACTGGCTCTTCATAAACATCCAAAGTCAGTGAAGGGTGTGAGAGAGTGGATCTTTTCAGCTTGTTTGAGAGTATCTTCCAAAGTTATATACTGTGGTATGGAAAGTGAGGTTCTGTAAAAGGCACGGATAGCAATAAACAAAGGTGGAACTGCAGAAACAGGAAGGGAAATTTACTGTCTGCTGCGACAGGTGTTCTAGAGGGTTAGCCATGTTAATCCATTGCAGCAAAATTAAACCGAATTCCAGAGGCTTCGTAAAGACTAACAAAATTGATTCCAGCATAAGCTTTTGGGAGTCAAAGCTCACTTCAGAAGCAGGGAACACTTTCTCATGGTGAAGTGAGCTCTGACTCATGAAAGCTTGTGTTCAAATCGATTTTGTTAGTCCTTTATGGTGCCTCCGAATTTCTGTTTAAATTTGCTGAGTTAAGTGGTAGGAGATTAAGTCTTTCCACCTAGCATCCTCTCAGGGCATCTTATTATAGCATAAAGTTGCAAATGGGAAATCATTTATTTGGAAGTGCTCTCCTGTCAAAACTTCCCAATGAAGCAGGGAAGGATAGCTCCAGGCATGCAATTCTCTCCAACGCGATCGCTTTTTCTGTGTGCAGGGAGCCTTTGAAATTGGGGGATGTTCAAACAATGTGTGCTTTGGCAATTGTAAATTCTTGTGAGAGCAATGGACAATATACCCTTGAGAACATCTGAACTGACTTTAAGGGGAAATGGCAAAAAGTAATTTGTTCCTATTGCAGTCCATCACTGGGCTAACATCCTTGCTTTTTCTGGTCTTTCACATGGTTAGGGAAACATGGTTCAAGCTTCTTTAAAGGCAGATGGCTTCTTCCATCCCTGTCCCCTTAAGAGAAGTTTCACTTCCAATCTTTTTGTCTTTTTCCTTGGCCTTGGAGGATGCTCTCATTTGCTCTCATTCTGGATTCATACAAAGCCTCACTACTCACTCTGCTCCATTTCTCCCTTGAGAAATTGACCTCACATTCTCATGTGTGTGCAAAGCTTTAGTGAAAGACTTTTTGTACAGGGGCCTTTTCAGGAAGACATCCTAACAACTCTGGTTCTGTAGGATTGTGGAGCCATGGCTCAGTGGCAGAGTACTCGTGTTGCTTGCAGAAGTTTCTATCTTCAGTTCCTGCCATCTTCAGTTAAAGAATGTTAGGTTGCAGCCGCTCTCGGGAAAGAACTTTGTCTTCCTGAGACCCTGGAGATCTGCTGCCAGAGTAGAAAATGCTGAGCTAGTTGAACATAATGGTCACTTTAAGGCAGCTTCCTGTCTTTGTATGATGACAGTTATGCATTTCCTTGGTAAGCCAGTAGCAGGCAGAGTTGCTTTTCTTCCACACACTTTGCTAAGTTTTTCCACAGCAACTGTATTTTGTACAATGGCAACTAACAAGACCTTTTCTTAATGGAAATCAGATGTTTGGGGTGTCCTCCAAGACTGACTTTCACATGAAAGTCATCCAACATAACTCCTAGAAGAGTGGCCATTCAAGTATCCCCACAATAATGTTACTTTTTCATTTCAAAATTCAACGTGGTTTTTTTTGCATTATTATTATTTGTTATTCGATTGTCTCCTTTCCTTTTTGACTCTGCCATTACTGTTTGCAGTACTTGAGAGCCAGATTCTGCAATGAGACGGCCATTCTTAACCTATGCAGACAAAGGGAGTGGTTCCCCTAGCAACAGAAACCATGTGGAGGTTCTCAGAGCTCTCCTCCTCTCTACTCTTGTTTGCTTTCGACTTAGTGCCTTGCATAGCATCTCGTACTCAGAAGGTGGAAATCCGGGCTTGAGACTGCTGTGTGCCTTCTCTTTTTTGTTAAAGAGGAGGGAGGAAATCAGCTTTCCATGGCTGGTGCTTTGTGATCAAGGTGGAAAGCTTAAGGTGGTTGGTAAGTAGACCAGGGGGGATCCCAAGTTGTTTGAGAAAAGTTTGTGCCGCTCTTGGACTGAGAGATGCTGCTGTGTTGTTGTCATGGAGTATGTTGGCTGAAATGCAGATGTGAAAATTACGAAGCTTGGTGATATGTCTACCTCTCATTGTTCGGCTTTAACAAATAAATTCCCTTTCAGTTTTGCTACATGTAAAATGGCAAGTGCATGTCACAATAGGTATTGCTCATTGGTACATATTTGTACTGTAGAATTGCTTGGTTTGGGAATTTTGTAGCATTGAGATTCATTCTGTATATCCTTGAGATCAAAACTGATTGTTGCATGCATGTGTATTCTTAATAGCTTAAGTCATTACTTTTGTGTCTGTGGTGAGGCGCACTCTCTCTTTTCACAGGTTTACTTTCCATAAATTACATGGTTCCAGGCTTGGTACTCAGGATTTGAGAGAAAGATAAGTATGCGCCTGTGTATTATGCAGAAATGCGTCCATTATGGGAAAATGAATTTGTGTAGATTCACTGAGTACCGATGGGATTATTCAGTATCATGCTTTTTAATATATTGTTGGAATTTCCTATATTTGTTCAGACTCTGTTTCAAATGTGTCTCTTGCACCAAGTTATTAAAAGTGTGTTATGTGCTCTCTCTGCGGTTCATTTTTATTGGCTTTCTTGTTATGCCGGTTGTGTTTGAAAAACATGGCAATAAGGTAGATAATGCAACAGATGCTTGGCTAGTTAAATGACACGTGTGGAGCCAAATTGATCCATAATGTAAGACTGTTGGATAGTTGAGATCATACAGCAGGCTGAAATTCTGCCAGAAATTCTGTTCACATTTATGTATTGCTTGTCAGCAAAGAGCTGGGTTTTGGGAAATAGCTGGGGGGAAGGTCATCACAGCGCATACAACATTGCAGAATAATTCCACTGTCTTTTTTGCAAAACATTAAGTCATTAATGGGGGGAAAAACACTAACCAAAGGTGGTTTGAAGTGGGTTGGGGATCTGAGAGGTAGGAGTAAATCTGGAATGTTATTATTAACAACAGTCTTTTTGGAAAAATGCTGTTCTTTTTGCACTTTTTTGGCCCAATTAAGTGGTTGCATAACTTTTCTCCTTTTAGGATACTGTCAACTGCTTGTTAAGAAACAATGTCCCCCAAGTACAGTCACTTACAATCTTATTTTCGAAAACCAAACAGCATCTGCAGAATTAAAAAAGCCCCAGAAATCTATTAATTTTTGCCCTGGTTTGTTTCATTTTGCACCAGCCAATGTAACATATGGGGATAAAAGCATGTCCCATGAGTTTTTCAAAGGAAACTTGATCCAGGGAAGCAATGAAATGAAGTGTTTCAGTTGTCAGTAGGTTGGCTTTAAGCTTAACCAGCAGGTTTTCACTAGAAAATAGGTACCTCAGCAAGAAGAACTGGCAAAATCACCCCACCCGTTTTAAAGCAAGGACTGGCTCACACCCCATAACAAAGACACAAGATGACAAAATATGGATTAAACTAGGTTTTATTTGTGGCTGATCTATAGTTTGAAAACGTTTCAAAGCCTGGGCTCCTGCTAGCAGGTAGCCTCTAACAGTATTGTGGGCAAACCCACCCTGCTTCCAAACTTTGTCCGTATTCCTTCCAGCTTAATTTATCCCAGTCTACATAGAAAACTGTGGTGAAAGGTATTAAGCATCCCCATATGCATCTCAATGCTGCTCAGCACTAGGGGAGCCCCTTCCTCAACCTCCTGGCTATACAAGGTCATGAACAGCAGTCTTGGGAATACTCCCTTGGATGCCTCAGGGTACTCTCCAGTAAGTCCTGCCTAAGCATTAGTAGCAAGTGCCATTCCTGCCATTCCTAGTGATAGGCTAGCCAGTCCTTATGGACCAGGCATAATGATGAGCCGCAAACAATATGGTGCAAGTGAAAAAAGGTCTCCTGTTCAGTCCTAGTGGTAATTGACCAGTTGATCATTATGAAGTGAAGAAGGGCAGGCGGGTCAGTAGCTGCAACAAAAATCCTGCACATAGGAAGCACAGTGACCTTCTAAAACCTCTCCAGTCTTGTCTCTTACTGGCTGGGCTTCACCAGGCAATGGCCCATCTGTTCCTGCACAAGACCCTTGTGTTCCATGCATTCCAGCATGTGAGTGGGGCTAAACATACCCCCCTTTCAAACAGCTTCCAATGAATTGCTGCAGCTCCCCCCCCCCCACATACTACATTGAATTGTGCTCCCGAGGGCCCCTTTGACTTAGGAGTAACTTTTCAGGGGTACCAGAGGCTTCAGTCAACTGAAAAAGGAAGGAGAAAGAGATAAATATCCTAGATAAATAAAATAAAGATCTGCTCTATGAACTTGTTCCATTCAGTGTTCATTGGAGCTAGCCCAGTGTCTCCAGCATGATCAACAATCACACTTTCAATCTTATGAGAACCCTCTGCTAGCAAAATGGGTGGAGGGATCCCTTTTGACCATTGAAAAGGCTAAGCCAGGGAAGCATGGGATGCACATGGACAAAAGCCACGTGCACAGAGAAATTAGGTGAGCTTGAGCCAAATAGCTGGTAGGATCCAACCCACTGTCCATGTAATGCCTTGGAGAAGGCCCATGGTCAAGGTGGAAATCCATCCTTAAATCTGGAGGGCAGAAAACATGAACACAATACATCTCTGTATTCAAAGTGTATCTAATAGTACTGATGAAGAAGCAGCACCCTGGCTAGAAAAGTAGTGGCACTTCAGTCTTTTCTAGCTGAGATCTTAAGGAAACAAGAATCTCTGCCAGGTCCTCCCTGGCCACCACTGGGGGATGGGGAGGTAGGGTTGCCAGCTCCAGGTTAGGAAACTTATGGAGATTTAGGGGAGGAGCCTGGGGAGGACATTGACCTCAATGTGTACAATGCCATTAGAGTCCACCCCCAAAGCATCCATTTTCTCCAGGGGAACTGATCTCTGTAGTCTGGAGATGTGCTGTAACTCCAGGGGATCCCCAGGTCCCTCCTGGAGGCTGGCATCCCTATGCTGAAGGAAGCCAAGAAGACTTACCTTGATCCACCAAGCTTCTCTTTGGGAGCTGGTTTTCTTCTGTTTGCCACTTGTTTTGCATTGAACAAATTAAAAGTCTCCTGAAGGATGTCAGCTCTTCAGAGGAACCGTGCTCTGTTTTCCCAAGACAGATCTATAGAGTTTGCATGCCTTTATTTTTAGTTTGCATGCCTTTATTTTTACTATCTTGTCTGCATATTCGTCAACAGGATATGAAATGAACTGGAAAAGCTGCATTGTTTTCTAGTTGAGGTTTTGAAGTTCCAATTTTTTTTTTCTTTCTCTAACATCAAGAGAAATGAATTGGTAGTGACTGACAGAGACTGCTTACAGAAATTTCTGTAGGTGGCTGGAAGCCAGGGAATTGAAGAAATCAGACTCTAGAAGGAAAGATAATGGCTTGCAGACCTGCTTTCTGGCTTTTATCACTTACTTGTGCATGAGAGGATCATTATTGCTTACAGGACTTACAAGATGAAATTATTAAGCAACTAGACTGAATTTATCTGTATGGTGTATTCTCCTAGAAGGGATGACACTGCATTGTATATAATTATTGAAATAATACATTCCCCATTTGTGAGTCACAATTAAGGTTTGGTACCTCCAGTCTCGCACCTAAAGCCCTGCCCTTGCTGGAAATTTGGTTGGTAAATTCCACCATGTGGAGGTAGATTCTGGAGAGCACAGACAAAGAACTGACTTCATCACAAGGGCGATTAAGCTGGTGATCCGTGAGGAAAGCATGAAAGATGTAGCAACTCATCTCTGTATCTAGGAGGTTGTACAAAAAGCAATTTAACAAAACTTGGGCACAGTTTCTAAATCTTTAGATAAAATTGTCTCAGAGTCCTTAATGAAACTGGACAGAGTGGCCAGTCAAGAGCGGCAGCCTGGAAATCAAAAGTTGTACATAAAAAGCACATATAAAGACTCTCCGGTTAGATGGAGACAGCAGTGATTCACTGGAAATAAGCCATTGCTTCTAAAGGTATACCTGCCTTTCTTTCTCTCCTGCTATAATCTCCGGTCAAAATTGTTTTGTAGTGTTTTTGATAATACCTGGAATTGACTGGTCTTTTCCATCGCTACTGCAGAATTCCTGGGGGAATAGAACATCACTCCACAGTATTTTCCTCCCTGTCACAATGCAGTTTCCTGTCTGCCACACTGCACCAGGTGTCCCAGCAGGAAATTAAGAAACATAATAAATTGAGGGAATAAGATCTGAGCCAGTGTATAAACCCACCAAATCCTGGATCAGTAATTGAGGTAAACTGACAGACATAAGACGGCTTGCTTCTTTCAAGTGAACAGGAACTAAGTTTATTCAGGAAAAAAATATTACTATTATTATTAGTAGTAGTAGTTGCTGTAGTAGTAGTGGTATTGTTATTATTATTATTGTTGTTGTTATTATTATTATTTGATGCTCAGGGTGGCATACAGCATTCAATAGATACATATATTAAATAAATACATAAATTTGGTTTAAAACAATTAAAACAGTTAAAAACAATACAATATAGATACAAAACCTTACACATGACTGAGGTAAATATTATCACTCAACCAGGAGTTGTGACATGTTAGGCTTCAAAGGGTACATGCCTCAGGAAAAGTTTCTCTCATACAGGTTTTCTGCAACTAAGGCTGATTCTGTGTTGGCTTTTCCCTCTATTGTTTTACCAAACCCACGTTGGAACAGAACAGGTGCAGCTCAAAACCACATTCAAATACCTTGGGGCAATGCCATACTGACTGTAAAGTCACCCCTGAACAGCCATAAATCTATGCAGAAGGTACCATAAAACCTGATGATCAAAGAAAATAACAGCAGCATGCAATGCAGAGGGGAATTTCTGTTCCAGTGTGGGTTCGGTAAAACAACAGAGGAAAAAGCCAATGCAGAATCGCCCCATGAGAGCAATCCGAAGCAGGTCTACTCTGAATTCTACTAAGGTCTATTCAATGGGCTTACTCCCAGGATTGCACTGTAAGTTACACCCCAGACCCAGCAAACTCTCCTGGCATCCTTTTAATACCTTTGTACACTCAGTTCCCCATCTAAGGAAGCTCAACCAAAGATCTGCTGTCTTCTCAGATCTTTAATTCATACCTCTCTTAGACCAGTTTTTCTATCTTAGTCTTAAAAACCTGACCTCTGACTAACAAGTTCCCCCTCTCCACTCTTAACTTTTCTAGTACACAGGTCCTATTCAGCTGATCCAGAGCACTGCTCTGGTTGGCTTCTATGTGTCTGGTGTACTTTGCTCTGCTCTTCCTGTCACAGAGGTGTCCTGGTTCATACAAATGTGTGTAATTTCTTGATTTCTCTACATTTCATGCATTTACTCATTGCTGAATACATGAACTGAAAAAAAATACATTTTGAGATGGTCTGACTGTTTTCACTGTTGATAGTTCATGCTCATGTGCAAACATTATTTACTGGGGCAGCAATTAAATGATGAACCAGAATCTGAATGTGTGAATCTGCTCCTGCAAAATAGATATAGAAAAAGTAAAACAAACATCCCTCCCCACCCCAAACACCCAAACTCCTCCTTTCCTGGATATGTTTGCATGTGAGGAAATGGGCTCCAGTTCAGGAAAATTTATGCCACAATAAATGTGTTAGTCTTTGACGAGCCACAAGACTTGTGGGATTTTCACTGCAGTGCATCAACTGTGGCAGTTATTATCAGCGTAGCAATGTGTCATACCAGAACTATGGTCAGGGGAGAGTTGTTTCAACAGAAACAGGTGTCTGAAATGGTTAATTTTTGTTACTGTTTTGATATTTTCTGGTCCATGAGATGGGGGAGTTTGGCCAATCAGTAGACCAGAGTACACGTGAGGCAGTGAATATATTTGAGTAGTGCATTTTAAACTAGGATGTTGTTAGTTAGCTACTCTGTGTTCTGATGTAGTACTGTTGTAGCAATAAATAGATTATCTGGGATTCAGTTTTTAGGGTTTTGAGGACATTTTAAAGCCCACAACAGAATCAGTGTAGCAAAACACCCCAAGGAATTTCCACTAGTCTGAAGCAAAGTTTCAAATAAATGTAACATGCTTCAGAAAGCAGTTGTTTGCCTGGCTGAAATGTTAGCATATGTAACTTTTTCTGAAGTAAAAAAATTAGAGCTCATTTTCTCCAGAATGGCATGACTAAATTTATTTTCCTTTCTTGGAGAAAAGAAATCAAGATATTGCTCAAATTTAATTTAAATCTGGGATAAGCAGCATGTTCAAAACAGTGTACCTAATTTTTCCACCAATTTATATGAAAATGCAAGTGGGAGAATTAGAAATGGCAGTCTTTCTTTGCTCTATCCTCAGAATAGCTGATTATTCTCATAGGAGAATAGGAGGCTTTATGCAGTATCACAGAGAGTTTGGAGGGAGGGAAACCCTTGTTGCATCAACACCTGCTTTGGAAGGTACCTTTTTATTCCTTTTCTTAGCGGATGTGGGTTTAAGAATATGTGCATGGTGAGATGACATTTCACTTCAGATGTGAGTGTGGTGACTTGTGTTAATGCTTTTATAATCTTCTCTTGGTTTTTTGGCAGTGACCTTGGAGCAAACATGATTTTGTTTGTCAAGAAGTTTCAAGCATCTAGTCCACCCAGAATTAGGAAATGTTAACAGACGAGCATTTTAGCCTGATTAAGAGACATAAGTGCCATCCTAAGCAGAGTTACTCTCTTCAAAGCCTGTTGACTTCAATGGACTTACAAAGGTATAACTCTTCATGGGATGGCACTGCAAAACAGAATTTTTTTCCTATCCCTATCATAATTTAATTGAATGACCTCAAGTTTTAAGACATTTCCCATTTATTCATGCCTAGATATTGATCCTTCATGTCCCCCTGCATGCTATAAAGGGTCAGGCTATTCTGATGGTGAAAACCTATCTTACAAATATCTATCCCCGCTGCCTTTGTCTAGCTCCATGGCTGATCATCTTGAGACACCAGGCTAACATCTTTAAAAAATTCAACAGCCTGTCAGTTAGGGGATAACTCTTCTTTTTGTCTTCCCTTTAACACTGGCATTTGGCCTTTTCTGGGTTTTTGCTGTTGCTACTGTTCTTCATTTTTGTGGCAGTTGGTTTTAGGCTTGATCTTGATTTTGTTTGATGAGCCATAAGCAGCTGTTTTATGAATTTGTCTTTGTGAATTGCCATGGGGGTATATATGGAGAAGTGTTTTAAGTACTGTTTTAAGTGTTGATTATTCTAATTATTAATTGGCAGTAGTTTCAGGAGAGTCAGAAGAAAGTGCAGTTTTCATAGGCTACATAATTACATTCGTGAAGGACAGACCGAATCCCTTTTTATTTTCACAAGGTGCCATGATGGCTGCTATCTTTAAGTGAATTTTATAAATGGATTAGGCCTGTCCTTCAAGATTATATCTATTATTGTTATTGGCCAGGATAGCTACGTGGAACCTTGAAATTCAGCATCACTATAGAATATACTTAAATACCAGAGGCTGGAGACAAGCAGGAACATTTGCTCTTCACAAGTGTATTAGGGGCATGGAATGCTAGACTAGATGGACTCTGGTTGATCAACCACCAACTCAATAATATACGCCTCCCTTTCATACACACAGCCCCCAATCCAGGAACTGCCTGCTATTCCAATACTGGACGACCCCTCAACTGTTTGAAATCGGCAGTTGCTGGAGGATTCTTAGGCATGATTTACTTATTTCTATCGCACTGTTCCTCGTGGTTCAAGGGGGCTCACAATAATAAGTAGGATGCTACTGGTGGTGAGAATGAGTCCTGGCTTGAATAAGCAGAACAAACCAACAAGCCAAAGATGTCACTGCTACTCTTGCCAGTGTTATAAGGGCCTCCCTGATCCCTAGGACAGAGTCACTGTTTTTATCTATTTTATTTAAAACACTTCTGTGTTGCTTTTCCACCCAGAAGGTGGAAAATATCAATACAGAAATATCAAAACATTTCAAAAATGAAAAAGTAATGAAAATGAAGTATATATAAAATAAACAATTAAAAAGATGTAAACATACATAACACCAAAACCAGGGAAGAGGGCCAGTAACAGTTCCTGGGGCATGCCAGACACAACAAAGAAGTCTTTACTCACGAGCAGAAGACAACAACAGAGACAGGCAAATCTCCCTGGGGAGGGAGTTCCAGAGTTTTGGTGCCATAACCATGAAGGCCCTTTCTTGGGTTCATACCCATCTAGCCTCATAGCACAGGGGTAGATGAAGCAGGGCCTCCAAAGATGAGCAGAGTGGATGGGTAGTTTCATGTGGGAGAAGGTGGTCCTTCTTTCTGAACCTAGCCAACATGGTATGTTAGTGTCGTATACTAGTAGATTGCTTTGAATGTTGAACTAGGACAAAGCACATCGGCCAGTCACTGTTTCTGAACACAGCATACCCCACAGGATTATTGAGGAGGTAAAATGGAGGCAAGGAACAGCAGATATTAGCAATGCAGCAGATATTAGAAATGCATTGCATAGATAGATATGGCCACCTTCGTTGTCCACCATGGGTATTGTCCTCCTCTTCCACTTCTGCTGGCAAAGTGAGTAAGCAATCAGCTAAGTACGTGCATGCCACTGTGCCGTGTGGAGTGGGAAGGAATAAAGGAGGCCCAAATTGGGCACAGCAATGATTAGGAATCTCTCCTGCACCATTCATACATATTCACACATATGCACTATTTTCCAGATGTTTCCTTTACACATCGCATACAATGCATGCATGCAATTCTGTACACAACAAACAGGAGGGGATCCCTGCCCTTCTTAGTTGGTGAAAGCCTCCAGGGAAATGATAGAAGGATCTTTCACTCTCTTCTTTCCCTAGCTCCTCAAGGAGGCAGTGTTGACACCCCCTTCTGAAAGAGTAATTGTTAGATGAGAGGGACCTAGCCAATTACCGCCCAGTATCTAATCTTTCATTTCTGGGAAAGGTGATGGAGCGAGCAGTGGCTGAACGGCTCCAAGAATTCCTGAATGAGACATCTGCCTTAGATCTCTTCCAATCCAGCTTCCAGCTGGGTTCAAGAGTTGGGACTGAGACAGCTCTGGTTGCTCTGGTTCACGATCTCTGGTTACACCTTGATGCAGGCAGGATGGCACTACTGATCCTTTTGGATCTGTCAGCTGCCTTTGACACAGTAGACCATTCGGTCCTTGTCAACCACCTAGCCTCCCTGGGTGTGAGGGGTACGGCCTTGAACTGGTTCTCCTCATTCCTCCATGGTCAGTCCCAGAGGGTAATCATGGGTGGAGAGAGGCCATCACTGCAGGCCCTAACCTGTGGAGTTCTGCAGGGGTTGATTCTCTCCCCAATGTTATTTAACATGTATATGTGCCCTCTGGTGGAGATTGTCAGGAGGTTTGGAGTGAGGTGCCATCAATATGTAGATGACACCCAGCTCTACCTCTTATTTAAGGAGCAACCAGTACCTAGAGTTCCTGTCTTGGCCTCCTGCCTGGATGCAGTGGTGGAATGGCTAGGTGACAGCTGGTTGAAGCTAAATCCACCTAAGACAGAGATTATGTGGCTGGGGAAGCCTGGACCACTGGGGTGGCCACTTCTACGATCCTTGATGGGGTTCATTATACTACGGTTGTCAGGAATTTGAGAGTATGGCTCAATTCTTTGCTCTCCATGGACAAATATGTGTCCTCAGTGACAAAGACTGCATTTTATCATCTGCGCCAGGCCCAACAACTGGCTCCCTATCCATCTCAGGAGGACCTTGCCATGGTAGTTCACTCAGCAGTCACCTCAAGACTGGACCACTGTAACGAGCTCTATGCAGGGCTACCTTTGAAGATGCTTTGGAAACTCCAAGTGGTCCCGGATGCAACTGCCAGATTGCTGACAGGAGTGTCCTGGTCAGCGCATATAACACGTATCCTGGCTGCACTGGCTCCCAATTAGTTTCCAGTGCCAATTCAAAGTGTTGGTACTTACCTTTAAAGCCTTAACTAGCCTGGGGCCCTCATACCTTCGGAACTGCCTCTCCCAGCATGATCTTCTCCATCTTCTCCAATCTTCATCTTGACCTTTATTGAAGGCCCATGGTCCATGAACTGTCTGCCTTGTGTCAACAAGGGTGAGGGCCTTCTCAGTTGTGCCCCCCATCCTGTGGAACCAGCTCCCCAAAGAGGTGCGTGCCTTGCAGGGCCTCAGAGTGTTAGATATGTTAATATCCAGCTGTCAGATCATAATGATCTATGTGACAGCAGGCAAGCTGCTGATAACAGGTTCTGACCGGTTTAGACCAGCTATGGTGTGAGGTCAGTAGGTAATGACTCAGCAAGATGCTGACTGGTCACTCATTGTATATATGTGGACAAGTACTGCTCTGTGTCTTCTCTTCTCTGGATATGGTGTTTGGCGGAGCAGTTTGTCAGTGAATTGTATATATTGTAAATAAATCTGTATATAGTTTACCACAGGACTGTCTTGGTGTGGTGCTATACAGAACCTACTCTGCATTGAGTGCTGGTGTGGCTGGAAGAGTCCAGGTGGCTGGTGGTGCTGGAAAGCTGCTTTACACACACCGCGCAATACTCCCTAGGTTCCGCAGGGCATGCAAGGCTGATCTTTTTGGGGCAGCTTTTGGGTGACTGTGATCCACCAGGCAGCTGGTACGTTTCAGCAGTGTCTTCACCGCCCATGCATCCTACCCTGCTTGATACTGGATAGATTTTAATGGGGATACATTTTTAATCATTTTATATTTTAAATATTATTTATTATATTTTTGTATTGTTTTAAATTGGTGTATTTTATATGCTGTTAGCTGCCCCAAGTCCCATTCAGGGAAGAGGAAGCAGGATATAAATTTGATAAATAAATAAAATAACTACTGTGTGTCTTGCTACTGGGGCCAGACTTTCTAAAAACTGAACAAACCGATGAGTTTCCAGCCATTTTGCAATGCTACTTGCCTACATTCTTGAATAAGAAGACATGATAACCAGACATTTACAATGAAACCCTATACAGAGTTACTACAGTTTAAATCCAATGATTAGATTGGAGTAATTCTGCCTAGGACTGTACTGTTAGAATTAGTCTTTGTGCAGAAAAGAAGAGTTGGTTGGATTCTTTAGCAGCTATTCAGGCCACCACAGGAAACGAAGACATCAGCATGTAAGCAGTGAATTTCATGGGGGCAGGGACTGGGAGTGGAAGATGGGGAAAGATAAGAGTAGCTGCATTGATTCAGAATATTTTCTTTGTAGTTGACTCCTGGTCCTTGATCAGTTTTCCTGCACTGCATTAAATGGATAAAGATTTCAAATACAAAAAGCACCCTCTAAAATGATGCTTCATGAAAGCTGACATACAGCGCAATCATGTGCTTTGAAGACAGAGGGAAAGTCTTGAGAAGTATATGATAGTGCATGAAAGCAACATAATTATGTAATAGGTTGAGAATTTCTGTAGAAATGTGAAAATTTATGACCACATTTCAAAACAAATTATAGCGTTGACTATGTTCCGAAGTCACTGATGACTTGGAATTGCCTTATTTAAACCAATTTACTCATTTGGACATCTTTTAAAAATATTCTGAATTTCATGCATAGAACAAAAATATGTGTATGACCATTGCAAAGTGTTTTGGAAGAGAATGGCTCCATTTGATTGGATTCTGCCTGTTACAACTCATTTTCTGGCTTACAAACAAAGGCAGTCATTCATTGTTTATGGGATCACATAACTAAACATTTATCCATCTAAAATAAGGTTGCCAGGTCTTGATTTCAAACATTCTTGGGCCCTGGGTACAGTGCCTCTGACTACGTGCAGAGTCATTTTCTATTATGAGGGAAACAGGCTTCTGTTTAACAGACCCAAAGAATAATTCTCAGCGTGGATCCTGTAAAAGAGTATATAGGAAATAAGGAATATATATATCATGTGCTCAGTGCTCATGATTCTTTTAGTGCAACTCTGAAAATTGCATATAGGATCATCATTACTGGAAGGGTCTCTAAACATAGGCTGGATATGAAGCAGGACCTCCTTGGTAACCCTCTCCTTCATGGATCCCTAATGTTCTGGTGGTGGCCCGTGCTCCTCTGCCTTCTGGGCTAGTAGCTGGCTGCAAGCCCCTGGGGGTCCAAGGCCCCATACCACTCAGAGTCTGTCATGGTTTTGCCCTCCATGGGTTCTACCACCATGATATCCTCATCCTCTAATAAGCAATCATCAGGCCCAGGCCCAACATAAAAAAGAGGTGGGGGATTAAAATGTGAGCCCTGACTGTCACGTCGTATTTTCCTGTGCAGAATAGATGGGCTACTTTGCTGTGGCATACAGTGTACCTTTGCAGACTTAGATGGCAAAGGGGAAGATTAATGCCTGTGGTTCTAGCCACCTCCCATATCTTTACAGTTCAACATTATTTATAGGAATCAATTAGTTCTCTGTCTCTGCTATTTTATTGTGAGGCTCAATTCAGATCTCTGGCAAGCCCTTTTAAGAGTGATGGATGATCAAGTTTCAAAATGAGTTAAAAAAATGGCCCGTCCTGAGGGACCAAGGATAGAGAGAAAGGCTTGAATGATGATAAAGCACAAGCTGTGTGAGACTCTAAGAACCTGTATATGGAATCAGTGTGGTGGCTGTTATGCATGCTGTTTCCTCTCTCTTGGTTGCGATGTTTGCCATGGGATGCCTAGGAGAGTTTCAGTGCTCCTTTTTGCTTAGGCAACATGAAAACTAAAATGCATTCCACAGTCACAGTGTGTCTCAGAAACACGCCACAGCAAATTATAGAACTGACTGTTTAGCTGTGGTTGTTTGTAATAAGGACGTCAGTTGTGGAACTGGTGGATGAGCCCAGATTCTATAGCCGTGTTTCTGGTTCTGAAACTAATGCTTGAATTTTGATAAATGGAAAGAAGGGGGGCAGCACCAAAAATATTCCTCTAAGAAAGTAAAAATGTGAACCACAGTCACCAGGATTTATTAACACAAATGAATTACCCAATGTATTTCAACAGATGTTGTAAATTAGGGTGATAGTTGAAAATTCTGTGTCCAGAATTGTTCCCTAAGATCTTTTTATTCACACTGATGTGGCAACCTTCTGTGTCCTTGGCTGTGGTTGAGCAAATGCTCCCTGCTTCATTTCCTTTTTATATTTATTTATATTTTTGTCAACAGGTTCAGTTCTCCGTTTTTCACTGCTGATTTTATAGACTTGTTTGCATTGTGTACATCTGCAAGTGATTCCATACTTTAGAGTACAAGTTAACCAATTTAATGACCTGACCATAACCCTTGGAGATACTGCCTTGTCTCTGATAAATTACATTGTTTATTTCACAGGCTGCAGAAAAAGCTGCAGAAATGTAGCCACAGACTGAAAGCAATGTGGCCTTATTGCACTAATGGCTACCATGCAGTCACAAAGCTGCAAAGCACGGTGCAGTGCTCAAGCTGAACTTTGCGAGGGAACATTAAGGTGATCACATGAGGAACTCCTCTCATGTGTAACCGAGGCTGTGTTCACACAAGCAGTTTGCCGCGATATAGTAGCATTACTTTTGCAGATTTAAAGAGCATGATCAGACAGCAACATCTGCCTTCCGTGCCCCAGTCGTCGGCACCCCGTGTTGCCCCCCTTTGGAAGTGGAGTAATCAGGCACGGGGGAAAGTCCAGTGTTTACAGATGCCAGCACTTCCACTCCACTTTCCCGGGCATCTGAACTCTCCTGCTGCGAAAGGAACCTGGAAGGGAAGTCTGAACCCGCAGATCCGTTTCCACCACTTTTTTTTGGGGGGGGGTGTTGCTGCCTATATGTGCGTATGCGCATGAGGACATATGCACATGCACCCGCTTGCATTAAAACCAAAACAACCAGGCAGTGTGCTCCACGGTTGAAGTGCTGCAGTCATGTGAATGCCTGACCACCAGACGAGCATATGGGGAAACTGCCCCAGAGTGTGTTGTCTGTTTGGTCTGCCCCACAACACTATAAACTGGTACAATGAGAGGTGTGCCCAGATCGCGGCAAGCCTATGGGGAAACTGCCCCAGAGGTTGCTGTCTGTTTGGTCTGCCCCACAACTGAACCCACAGATCCGTTTCCACCACTTTTTTTGTGGGGGAGGTTGCTGCCTATATGTGCATATGCGCATGAGGACATATGCACATGCACCCGCTTGCATTAAAACAAAAACAACCAGGCAGTGTGCTCCGCGGTTGAAGTGCTGCAGTCATGTGAATGCCTGACCACCAGACGAGCATATGGGGAAACTGCCCCAGAGTGTGTTGTCTGTTTGGTCTGCCCCACAACACTATAAACTGGTACAATGAGAGGTGTGCCCAGATCGCGGCAAGCCTCCAGTGTGACTGCAGCCTGAGAGAGTGTGAGCAGGGTAAGTTGACCAGGTAGTCATATTCATGTCAAAGTTCTCAGTATGTCTCATCATAATTTGCCATGATAACTAACTGGAAGCCCTGTGCTGATAAAAAGTACTATATATTTCTCTGAGTTCCAGATAGGAGAGCATATGATCAGCTGCCATCAGAGGAAGAATGCTCTTATCCAGCAACATAGTTCCCGTAGATTTTAACAGAGTGGTGTATTATATTCTAACCTGGAAAAGTCTTGCTTGCTTTTGACACATATATTCCTCAAGTGTACTAGACATCTAAACACTTCTTTTGCCTCTCCATGCATCAGAGAAAGCTCCGCATAGCAATGATCATGATGCAATCCCTCTAAAATCCACCACTGTGTATCCAAACTCCTGCATAACTAACAGAGGAAGCCTTTCTGCTGCTCTCCAAATGCTGTGGTTTGTTCCCTTGTTTAGTAAAATGCAGAAGTACAGTTTGGGTCTCTGCCCCTCCCCACGCAAAGCTCCTCTTGCTCGTTCTGTTCTGCTTCACTCCTTGCGTTGCTTTCATCGTGGCAACAGGCAGTTGCTCCCCTGGAGTGGCACTGAGGCGCTTCTGTCACATCCAATTCATTCCTTCGCTCATCTTCTCCCCAAGCGTAAACCTCTGCACGTGCAGCCCGGTGTTCTTGCGCTTGGAGAGGACTAGTGAGTGTGTCTGGGTGGTTCTCTTTGGGGGACCTTTGCCTAATATTGGAAAAAATAAAACCAGAGACCAGTAGTATCAGCAAGTTGGAAGTGATGGGATCTTGTCATGCTGCATGTCCATGGGAACAAAATAATGATTAGGGCTGTGTTGGGTGGAGGTAGGTTTGGTGAGCATCTGTGTCACTATTTACGATGGTTTCTCGTTCTGTAAAATTTTTCCTCCTGAGAGCTCTTTGCATGTTGAAGAGGATAGAAGGGCTAGAAGGGCTATTAATGTCAAAATTATCAGGAATGAGACTGACTGAAGGAATGTGCCCAACTGATCTAGCCACCCCCACCCCATCGTTCCTTGCTCTGCCAGGCTCTGCCAGGACAGCAACGGGCACCATCTTGTCTGGCACCCCTTTCCCCTTGCTCCCTCTCTACCTCTCCTACGAGACAGTGACATAATCTTGGGACTGAAGTTTTAGTGCCTTCAGAGACTGTTATTTATTGAATTGTCGGAATTGTTTTAATGTATGGTTTTTCTACTGTTGTCCACCACTTAGCTTTGTGTAAGAGACGGGCAGTCTATAAATCTAAATTATAAATAAATAAATAACTGGGTTCCATACCTTTTCCCACCATTTAGTCTTAGTGCTAGTGTGGAGAAGTTTTAAATTTGTGTCTAATAAGCATGAATTAATACTTTCTTCCCCCCCTTTGTGTTCTGAGTTCCCCTCTCCCCCTGCCCAGAAAAAGGGGCTGGTGGTCCGGAATTGGGATGGATAATATCAGGGCTTTTTTTGTAGAAAAAGCCCAGCAGGAACTCATTAGCACAATAGGCCACACCCAACAGCAGAAACTCATTAGCATATTAGGCCACACCCCCATGCCTTCCCTTGGCTTAAATGCCTCCCCGATCCTTCCAGGGCTTCCCCGGCCCACCCGTCTCGGAGTTGCGGGGGAGGGGGTTGTCGCTCTCCAGGCCTTCCCTCTGTAGCCACGCACAAAGAGGTTTTGGCTGTAGTGGCTGTGGCCAACTCTGAAGCCAGCCAGAACTCCGTTCCTGTGCGTTCCTGCCCCAAAATAGCCCTGGATAATATTACAGGGAAATCGCCATTGGGGTTCTTTTATCTACACTGAAATTTGTATTAAGTTATATATGAATTTTAATGTTTTGTACTCAATGACATTATGTCCTGTACATCGCCCAGAGCCCGGCATAAGCCAGGATGGGGTGATTCATCATCATCATCATCACTACCACCACCACCACCACCACCACCATCATCATCACAGTAATAATGCAAATGTAAAAAATTCTGTAGATTGGCAATAAGGTATTTTTTGAAATGCTTGTTTCTTTGGAAAGAGATGACAACTATAGTCCTGCTGGAGGATTGGGGAGAGATCCACTGTTCATAATCCTGCAAGGAGCTTGCTTAACTAGACAACAAGAATGTTGTAGATGGGCAGTGGCATATCCATAGTAACTCATAGGAATGGAAGTTAGATTGCTAAAGTGATAGCAGCAGGCTTAGCAGCCATTATTTTTTTTAAATATGAAGATAGAACAAAGACATAAACAAAATACTGCAATTGAGGCAAGAAGAAAGTCTCGATAAGGGATGGTGGAAAAAAGGGATGGTAGATAAGTTAAATAAAAAAGAGGGAAAGGGTGGAGAGAGATAGGGAGGGGGGAACCAGGAAAACAGAAGGATATGATTGTAGCTCAGGAGCAGAGCAGTAGTTCTAGGAGCACTTTAAAGATTTTCTTTCAAATGAGAAGAGGCAGCAGCCTCTGAGTACCAGTGCTAGGAGGCAACATCAGGGAAAGGCCTGAGCCTCTATGCTCTCTTTGTTGGCCTTCCAGAACAACTGGTTGGCTCCTCTACCAAACAGGATGATGGACTAGATGAACTATTAGTCTGATCCATTGGTGCTCTTCATAAATTCTCATTCTCTAACACCTTATCAAACCTGAAAAACCTACCCAAGATTCCCTAGACTGTTTATAGGAAATGACCACAGTAATGTAAAATTCTAGCTTGAAATGCAATGGCGTTAATGAAAGTAATCTTTTATTTGTTTGTTCCCATCCCTAGTTTTGGAAGAACTTCATATTAGGCCTATATAACATGCTTTGAATTCCCTTTACAATAATGTAATGTGGTGGCGTGAAGGCCATCACTTTTGCAATTCATGCTGTAGAGAATCCAGTGAAATTATTCTGTTTCTACTTAGGGATATTTAGGACAGCAGTTTAGGGGCCTGCAGGAACTTCCAGATCGCCTCTTTACCCTAATTCACTCTTTCCCCTAATTCATCAGCTTGCATTATATTCAGCAGCTGACTGTGGCCACAAGAGGGCAATGTTGAGATATTCAATAGGGATCAATTATGAATTCCTAAATCTTGAGTTCTAATCATGCCTCTCCTGATAAATACTATCATTTTAGTACTACTTTTTAATTTGCCTCCTCTCTTGGATCTAGTTTCGTCAGTAAGTGGGAAATCCACCCCTCCTCTTTAGAACACAGAAACAAATTGCGAGCCCAGGGGCATAGGAGGACTGCAGGCAAGAAATAAAGAACACATACAACCTGACCTGGGTAAAATAAAGGCCACAGCTTCTATTGACTGCATCACAAGAGCATTGGTGCAGCATGGGGGCAGTTCCGGAATCGGGCGACCTGCCTGCTGCCCGATTAACCCCACCCCCAGCCCGCCTGCTGGGGATGAAACCATGGAGTGGCAACCTTGGGATTCACATGGGCATCGGTCACGGTGTGATTCCCTTTCCACCTGGTGGTGGGAGCCCCACTGACAGCTCCTGAGCTGGGCATGCTGCTGAATTGGCTCCACCCCAAGACCCCCTAAGGGAGTTTGCAAACTGGGGGAGGAGGCATGCAGAGATGGCCTGACCCCAAAAAGGATCCACCCCAGTGCCCAAACTGCAAGAGAAAGTGATGCCAAAGAAACAACATAACAATAAGAAAACCGAAACACAAAACCCACAACAACCGAAATGCAGGAAGGGTGCAAGGGAAAAAGCCACAAAACACACAGAGAACGGAAGCCCAGCAGCAGTCACTTTGAATAGAGTGGGAAGGGGAGCTCCAGACCACCTGCCACTCTCCAGCCCTGCCAACACTGGTCTGACATGTTGGGTGAGCCCGTGCTGCCCACTGGACCCTGTCCCCAGGCTCCTGACCAGGACATATGACCCCAGGCCAGGACATATGACCATTTCCTCTTGCTGCTTTACAGCCACGCAGCCGCAAAAGCGGCTAGGGGTGAGTCCTTGCTCCAGCTTTTCTGACTTTATCTTGGGGTGGGGAGAGAAACAACTCAGGTGCCTTTTTTGATAGGATGCAGATCTGTGATTCAACGGAAAGTATTTGACACTAGGAAGCAAGTTATATTAGCATTTAACTGATTTTTTTATTTAGCGAGCCTGCACTTTCCATTGGTATGTGACTAGTTTAATATGGGAAAACATTTAAAGATGTAACTTCTTACTTGCAGTCTATTATAGCCCAGAAATCGACCATCACAGTCTGCATAGTTTGTAAAATAGCTGAGCAGCCATGCAAACAATAGCAGGATTGTTATCTCTGACTCTGGATGGAATTCAGAATTACTCAGAGAAATACAGGGACCTGTGAATGACCTGAAATAGCAAAAAAGAAAAAAAGAGGTGGGTTTGGTTAAGTGCGCAAAAATATGTTTATAGAGAGGCATTTATAGGGACAGTAGTCCTGCAATAACAAATCTGAAAGCTCAAAAGCAAAATTCAAAGGCAGTTATGAAACCCATGAGGACTAGTGACACGGAAAGCGGAGATGTCCAAGACTTCAGTGCAAGTTTCCCTCATGTATTCTATGACATTTTTAGAGTAATGCACAGGAACCCCTTTGCAAGCTAGAGCTACATTATAATAGGTATTTTACAGACAGTGCCCTAAAAACAATTTACTGTTTTAAGCACAACACAGAGACAACAGCTGGGTACCCGGGGGAGGGGGAGCTTGAGGAGCCCGTGTGGCATTAGAAATGGTGTGATTGGCAGAGACCTTCCTTGAGGCATCCTCTGCCCTTTCTCACTCAGTGTTCTCAAGTGTTTGTCTGCATAGAAGCCTTATTCGGCTTTTCAGAACTGTGTTCTTTTTTCTTGTATATGGAGTTAAACGTTCTCTATTCACTTTGGCTTTCACTTGAATGACATTAACTAGAACATGCTGATATGGAAACGAGAGCTATACTGCTGTCAGTTAACTCTTTTTGCCACAGAATGTTATAATTTGTGTGTGCGTTTGTGTGCGTGCGCACAGGGAGGGAGGGAGGGAGGGAGAGAGAGAGATATTTTCCGAGTTGCCTTAATGTTCTCTTTTCATTCCTTGATGTTACTGGTTTCTTTTCTTGTGTCCAGACAACTTTGCTAACATCCCCGTGCTGTCCTGGTCTTTCCTTGTTTTTTTCCCCTTCTTGTTCTTTCCTAAACTAGTTTTTCCTGTACTTTTTTTTTTCCATTGTGGAATGAATTCACAAGATAGCCTCTTGCTCAGAATCAGAACATTTTTTCCACCTAGTGGGCTCCTTCTGCAGACGTCTGTTATCCCTGCTGTTTTTCTGCAGCCACACTGGAACATTAATCTCCCTCTACATTGCATCCCGCTGTCACTTTCCTTGTGCACCGGGTTATTTTGGAGCTTCTGCATAGTTTTATGGCCATTCAGCATTGACTTTGCAGTCATTACAGTGTTGCCCTGGCGTATCTGAAAGTGGTTTTGGACCGGACATTTTGTCTCATCCGCTTCTGATTCGGAGGGAATAATAAGCAGACTACTTGACACAGCTTTAGTCATCTCCAACCATTCCCCTGTCCCTATTTCAGCTTCTATTTAATTTTCACCTAGCACACAACTTGGAGGGCAGGTAGAGGGGCAGCCTGGGTAGGTTTTTTGGGAGTTTGGTGCTTCTAGCTTTTTTTGGGGGGGGGCATTTGACACACTCCTCCCCCTCCCTCTTTTGAGAGCCAGTTTGGTGTAGTGGTTAGGTGCGCTGACTTTAATCTGGGAGAACCGGGTTTGATTCCCCACTCCTCCACTTGCACCTGGCTGGATGACCTTGGGCAAGCCGTAGTTCTGATAAGAGCTGTTCTTGAAAAACAGCAGTTTCTGTCAAGAGCTCTCCCAGCCCCACCCACCTCACAGGGTGTCTGTTGTGGGGAGGGGAAGGGAAAGGAGTTTGTAAGCTGCTCTGAGACACCTTTGGGTAGTGAACGGCGGGGGATAAATCCAATCTCTTCTCTTTCTTCTTCTTTTGCACATTGGATGCTAGGGTGGGATCTTTTCCCCCTTCCCCAAAGCCCATCTGCACACAACTTGGAGGGCAAGTAGAGGGGCAGCCTGGAGAGGTCTTCTGTGAGTGTGATACTTCTAGCTTGCGGGGGGGGGGCATTTGACACATCCCCCTCTTTGCCCATTGGACCCTAGGGAGGGATCTTTTCCCATTTCCCCAAAGCCCATCTGCACACAACTTGGAGGGGAAGTAGAGGGGCAGCCTGGAGAGGTCTTCTGTGAGTTTGATACTTCTAGCTTGCGGGGGGGGGGCTTTGACACATCCTCCCTTTGCACATTGGACCCTAGGGAGGGATCTTTTCCCCCTTCCCCAAAGCCCATCTGCACACAACTTGGAGGGCAAGTAGAGGGGCAGCCTGGAGAGGTCTTCTGTGAGTTTGATACTTCTAGCTTGGGGGGGGGCATTTGACACATCCCTCCCTTTGCACATTGGACCCTAGGGAGGGATCTTTTCCCCCTTCCCCAAAGCCCATCTGCACACAACTTGGAGGGGGATGTATACAAGGAAAGACAGGGTTTACCACTGGAAACAATGGGAGAGGCCTGATGGCCCCTTGGGATGCCACCCCTCCCGACAGACCAGCCAGCCAGCCTCTGAGCTTGTGTCCCTCTGTGGGTCATGCATGCCTGGAATAGCCCAGCTGCTGTAACCAAATATGTTAAACTCTGAAAATGGGCTGCATCTCAGAGACTCCCAAGTCATATAAAAGTTCCACCAGTAAGAATTAACAACTAAACTCTGCTGAAAACAATACAACACTGTAGTCAAATACAACACTAGTATCAATGAACTCACAAAAATCACAGGAGTCCAGTTGCCAACTGACCAAATAGGATGTAGTTAAGCAGTCAAACTAACCAATAGCTGAGACATCCTATACACTTGGGAACAATAACGTTCAAAATTACAATTACAAAAACAATGCAGAGTAATTACATTCAGAAATAACTGTAACAATGAGGAGTAATACATTCAGAGATAACAGTAAGAGCGATACAAGGTCCCAGTATAGTTCCCTTGTTTCCATAAGAGTTCTTCTTCAGTCTCTGTGAAACAAAAATGTGAAAACAAAACATACAGTAAAATACACATTTTTGTTTTCATGTTCTATGAGTGCTGTACCATCAGCAAGACTTGAGACCAATTTACTTCAAAGGATACAACTTTAATGAATTGTTTTTCACTGAATAATTAAAGATTTATTTTTCTTTAAACACGTTTTCGTTATCATAGTTGTTTTCCTTACGACGTTCAGCCTGTCCCATGATCTCTTGTCCTTGACTTCAATCTCCACGTGAGGGCTGAAAATCACTCAGAATTAAAACTGCTCTCCAGATGGCAGAGATCAGTTCCCCTGGAGAAAATGGCTGCTTTGCAAGGTGGACACTGTGTCATTATATCCTGCTGAGGTTGCTTCCCTCCTGCTTGGGTTTCCACTGTGGAGAAATGCTGTACTTTTCCTAGGTAGAGACTGCAGGTGGGAGGAAGATGGAAAACTGAAGTCAGAGGGGTAGATAACAGTAGGTTGATGGTTGACTGGGAAGGAGAAGGGTTGCCAACTGCAGGTTGGGAAATTCTTGGAGATTTGAGGGGTGGAGCCTGGAGAGGGTGGGGTTTGAGGAGGGGTGGGACCTCAGACAGGTACAATGCCACAGACTCCACCCTCCAAACTAGCCATTTCCTCATGGGGAACGATTACTGCCATTCTCCAGGTGAGGGCTGGAGATCACTCAGAATTACAACTGCTCTCTAGATGGCAGAGATCAGTTTCCCTGGAGAAAATGAGTGTTTTGCAGTGTGGACACTGTGTCATTATACCCTGCTGAGGTTGCTTCCCTCCTGCTTGGGTCCTCACTGTGGAGAAAGACTGTACTTTTCCTAGGTAGAGGCTGCAGGTGGGCGGGGGGATGGAAACCTGAAGTCAGAGGGGCAGATAAAGGTCGGTTGATGGCTGGCTGGGAAGGAGAAAGGGTTGCCACCTCCAGGTTGGGAAATTCCTGGAGATTTGAGGGATGGAGCCTGGAGAGGGTGGGGTTTGAGGAGGGATGGGATCTCAGACAGGTACAATGGCATAGACTCTATCCAAGCCAGCCCTTTACTCCTGGGGAACCATTGTTGCCAATCTCCAGGTCATTATACCCTGCTAAGGTTGCCACAGGAAAGTGGTGCTGAGTACCCAAGGCTGGGGTACCCTCCCAGAGTCTCTTTCTAGAGCTTGTTGTATTTATTTCCAAAATGGGCCTTATTCCTAGTTTCAAAATAAGTTGTTAAAACTCTATAGAAATAATGGTGTCCATGTACTTTTCTGGATATGTGGAAAAGAAAATGTAATAACAGGATTACCAGTAGTTCAGAACATTCATAGGGAGGCAGAGAAAGTACAACTTGTGGCATGTCAAACAGTTGGTAGGTCACAATACAAATTGTTTTGCTGTTTTTGGTTTCTTAACTCACAACATTTGCTAGCTAGGACAGAGAGGGTTTTTTTTAATGAAAAGTGATATTTCAGAAAGTATCCAACATTAGCTAGGTATTTATACCTTGCCTTTCTACCCACTGGGGATCCAAAGCAACTTTAAACATTGTTCTTCACCTTTCCCAGTTTGTCCTCACAAGAACAATCTTGTGAGGCAGGTTTGGATGAAAGAGAATGACTGGCCCAGGGTCACCCAGAGAGCTTCCACGGCAGAGTGAGGATCTGAATAACCTGGGTCTCTCAGATCCTTTTCCAGCACTCTAACCACTACACAAAGCAGCCCTGGACTAGGCCACTCATTTTGTGTCTTGAACTTTCATGCACATTATTGTAGAGCCCTTATCTCAAGAGACTTCTTCTGCTCTACCAGTTTACAGAATTGGTGCATATCATTTTCTGGAAGGGGAGGACAACATTGAACAATAAGGGGAGGAAATCATTATTTATTGAATTTCATACTCACAGCTAATTGTCCTTGAGAAGATATTGTCTTGGGTATGGTTAAAGACATCACTGATTTCTTTACTCTCATCGATGTGCTCTTGGCTTTGCTTCATTGCTTAGTTCTTGGCGGCTGCCCAGTGAAAGTATGAGCTCCCTAAGAAGTGTTGTGAACCAAGCAGTATGAAAGTTCTGTTTCTGTTATTAAATCTGTGATGGCTTGTTCACATGTAGGGATGGACAGAAACTGGGAAAATGTGGTTCTGTTCAGTACATGGTTCATGGCATACCTGGTTCGTGAAGCACAAATGAACTTTTAGGGGCCAAATGAACTGGTTTGGTTTGTGATTCACTAGAACAGCCCCCCCCCCCCAGTGTGCTACATATACTAAACTTGCAGGGGATCTCTGCCCGACTCTCCTCTACGTACCTACCAAGTTTGGTGAGGATTGGATTTACAGGGTCTGAGTTATGGTCCCCCCAAAGAAGGTGCTCCCTGGAAAGTTCTTCCTGAGGAAATGACCGCATGACTTTCTTTTAAGTTTAATATATGATTCACTTGAGTTTAATATATGGCATACAGTGGACAGAAACAGGGCTACTTTGTACCAAGAATTCCCTGACTTAAATCTATGTCTACTGAAAAGGTAAGATTTAGGCTGCGGTCACACAGACTAAATAATCCACTTTCAGTGTACTTTCCCAAAATCCAGTTGGAAAATGCATTGAAAGTGGTTTGAAAGTGGATTATTTAGTCTGTGTGATCACAGCCCTAGTGTTTGGGTCATACATAAGTACTATGTACATATAAATCATAGTAGTTATCATAGGGAAGGTGGCATGGTATAGCTAGATCTTATCAGATCTTGGAAGCTAAGCAGGGTCGGTGTTTGGATGGGAGACCATCAAGGCAAACTCTGAAGGGGAAGGCAATAACATGCCCCCTCTGCTTCTCACTTCTCTTGAAAGCCCCTTACTGGGGTCACCATAATCAATTGTGACTTGACTGCACTTGCGTATGTACTTATACATCATAATGCTTCAGTACTTTAGTGTTAGGTACTTTTGTCAAATATGTGATATAATACCCTTTTTGTGTTCAATAATCCAGAATACCAGTTACCCTCTTGTTCCAAATTTACTATTATTAATCTAGATTAGGACCCCCACAAACTATAAACACACCTTGGAAGGGTGGAGAAAATAGCTGTCATTTAACTATTCAATCTATGGTTACAACATGGTACTTAAAAGGATGGTGAGGGTAAATGTTCCATCATAAGTGATCTGGGACATGGTACTTAAAATGATGGTGAGGGTAAATGTTCCATCATAAGTGATCTGGGGCATGTGCTTTTTGAGGGTTACCTGGCAAGAAACAAAAGAAACTATACCAAAACATTGCAAGAAGAAGAAGAATCTTTATATGAATGATACAAACTTCTCATATTGTGTGACTTCACTGTCTTCCCTCATGAAAGCCTTAAAGCTGTAGCATATATTCCCAAATTCCTCCTTCAGCTGTGTAATACTTAACAGCAATTACTTAAAGCTAGGCTACATGTATTGATTTATTATGGCCCTGTCCACAAAAGAGTATTAGGGCCAGGAGAGGGACGGAACAGGGGCAGAGCAAACGGGCGCGATCCCACCGCAACATCTGGGAAGCGTACCGTGTCCGTCCCTGATCCGGCCCTTCCAGCGATGATCCGCACCAAAAAAGAACCACCTACTGAGGTGGTTCTTTTCGAACGGCCGCAGCAACGCTGGCCGTGGGATCACCGGCACATTCCTTTGCCGGCGCATCCCCGGCTCCTTGCCGAACTGCGCATGCTCCGACATGCGCAGTTCAGCAGACTCCCGTGCCTTTCTCCCCGTCTCCCCGGCATCTGATTGTGCCGGGGAGCAAATGCACAGCAGCTCAGGGGATCTGTATGATCCTGCCGCCGCGTGCCTATTTAGGTGTGGCTTTTTAAAAGCCGCACTTTAGCTGTCCCTTCTTCCCTCGTGTGGCAGGGGCCATTGTTTCTATTATGCTCTGCAGCCTACACACATACACACATATATATCTATCTGTATGTCTGTCTGTCTCCTTCCCTTTGGTGCATGCTAGGTGGGGGAGCCTGGGGGAAGGAGGAAGACCAGTTTAAGAATGGGATGTGATATGTAGAATTCTTTCTACTGCCACTGGCATGCTAGGAGAGCAAGCTGACATGTTCTCCCGTGAAGTGGGCAGGCCCAACAGGTCTTACCCCAGCCCATTTTAGGGAACCGCCTCCTCATAAGGGATAGTTATGAAGCCCACTAGGGTTGCCAACTGCAGTTTGGGAAATTTCTGGAGATTTGGGGATGGCGCTAGGAGAGGGCAGAGTTTGAGGAGGGCAGGAGGCTCAGTGGATTTATGATTCCATACCGTCCACCCTCCAAAGCTGCCATGTCCTCTAGACCTCCTTTTCGCAAAGACTGAAAAATCTTCAGATATATTAATTATATTATGTGAGACCTGCATTTTACTGCATGCGCACATCAAAATATTATATTAATTAGCAAAGTTTTCACTGTTTCTAGATCATTTTCTACTGTGTTGAACAGAAGTGAAATCCAGTTTGCATAAGGGTTTGATGTGATATAATAATTGGGTTGAAATCAACAGTCTTCTTGTTAAAATGTTTACCGAGGAATAGATTTTCAATACTGTTCTCAGATTCCTGGGTGGTTCAGAGGCATTGTTTAGCTTTATCGCATGGTCTTGCTTTGAATTATCTCTTATCCTTGAATATTGAAGTGGCTAATCCTTATCTAAGCAGAGATTAGGAGACATTGCAGCAAGATTTGTCGTGTCTGGTGGCATCAGAATCTTGATAGAACCTTTAGACATGAAGGTTATTTGGTAGGGCTTTGAGATGTCAGCTTTAGCAGTTTTTAAATCTTTGTGGAGATGGAAATGCTCCAGGGAAGATACATTTATTTATTTCTATATTATTAAGAGACAGAATCACAATTGTATATTAGTGGAAGAAATGAGACTGCATAAGCAGGGCTGCTGAGAGCTACCATAGTCTCCCCACTGGACAAAGATATCATTTGCCCCCCCATGTGACCCTGATCAAAACTGAATATTGGCCCTGGTCACACAGGCCGGATAATGGGGGGGGGGAGGTGTGGCTATTTCCGGTGCCGCAATTTAACGCACCATAACGCAATCCCACACACTGGCGGCATGCCACGGTACCGTCCCTCCGCATCACCGAGGGGCCGAAGGGAAAAGCAGTGCACCGGCACGATCACAGCAACGCATTTCAGAGTCAGCCCGTGGCATACCGTTTGCTACTACCATTGCCCAGGTATTTTTAAACTCCGCATTTTCAGCGGTATGCCACAGGTTGGCCACAGGTGCGCTCCACTTGCCAGATGTTGTGGTGTGATCGTGCCTGGAAACTCCACCATTCGATCGTGGCTCTCCCGCGGCAAGTTTGCCGTGTGTATGGGGTCATTATTGTCTTATTGTTACCATCCATGAATAAAATAATAATTGATCATTAGGACAGATTTTACTTTATTTACACAGTGCACATTGCAATAAGGTATCCCCACCGTCATATTCTTCTTTGAAAACTCCCCCCTCCCCCACCTCTTCCACTGCTTTGAGCTAGGGGCTGTTCTTGGGGCAGAGAAGTTTCTCTGTGCAGCTGAGGAAATGGGATAGGGAACGGGGAGCCCACAGTGGGACATTTGCAAGGCAGAGGTAAGGAGGAGGCAGATGGACTGGCTGCTGTCATGCAGATCACTGTATGAGGGAACAGAAGCAGGAAGGGGGAAGGCAGAGGAAGCCAAGCCAACCCCCAGCATCTCCCTCTGTCTCGGGGGGGGGGAGAGGGTGGGAGGGAGAGAGAGAGAGAGAGAGAGAGAGAGAGAGAGAGAGAGATTGCCGCCAAAAGGGCAGAGCAGAGGCATTCCAGAAAAGCTAAACTCTACTGTGTTGGCTTTCAGAGACCCCCAGCTCAGAGCCGTCAAATATGTTTGCCAAGCCCCTGCTGGTGGCAGGGGAACTCCCACTTTTGTGGGCACTTCATTGCTACCACCCAAATGTGGTGTGATGACATCACCTGGAAGTGATGTCATCACACTGGCAATGGCACGCTGGGACACTCTAGGTTTTGGGCAAAACTCTATGGTATTGAGGCTGATTTTACAATTGAGTTTTGCCCCAAAACTAGAGCATCCTACACAACATCGCTGGCATGATGACATCTCTTCTGGGTGATGTCATCATGCCATGTGATGCCCTGCCTACTCCTGGAATGCCCCCCCCAAGCCTCCAGACAAAACAATGGTAAGACCTGGCAACCCTTCCCTCAAGCTGCCTTTAAGCCCCAGGGATTTTATTCTGCCAAGTCCCCTTCTCTAAGGGGCCCTGCACATAAGGATCTTCATTTTCAGAAGGTAGATTCATGACCAAATCCAGAAAGTTATGAAAAGATTTTCTGTATCAAGCATGTGATTGGTGAACTAGATTTAAAGTGACTGCTGCTAAAGCTTGATTTATATTGGTGTATATGGATTTTTATGTATGTATGTATGTATTTAATACCCTCCCTACTCCAAGAATGGGCTCAGGGTGGCTCACAACATAAAACCAGCAAATAGAAACAATAGCAATAGCAGATAAAACCAAACCCATGCTTCACGGAATATTTACCCCAAGAAAGTTCAGTGCCCAAGTAATATCCAGAACAGCAAGGGCCCTGGGAAAGGGTCATGGACAAGGCCAGAACTGTTGAACGCTAGGCTTGCCAAGTTTCCCCGGGGGGCGGGTAAACCCCCACTCGAGAGGCCCATTACTTGACGCCAGCAAATTGGGCCCCGGGGGGAACTCCACCCCCTTCCAGCACACGTCCCCAGCATGATGATGTCACCCAGATGTGACATCATCACGCTGGCCATGTTGGGGGCGGGACGCTCTATGATTTCAGGGGAAACTATGGTTTCCCCTCAAATCCTAGTGGCCCCACCCCCAATGTGCCAACATGATGATGTCACTTCCAGGTGGCATCATCGCGGCGGTGTGCACGGACTCGCAGGATGGCGCAGGACTCCCCCACGGTAAGTAATTTTGGACTTGGCAACCCTATTGAATGCCCACCTCCTCAACCAAAGCCCTGGCCAAACAGCTCTGTTTTACAAGCCCTGTGGAACTGTAAGAGGTTAGTATGTAAGGACATGGTTTTAGTATGAGGAAGGTCTACTTTCTGACCTCATTTGTATTGCATTTACTATGTGAATTTTAAGTGTACTTAATATAAGGAGGATGTATATATATACATATTAAGCAGCTTGACTGTACGTTGAGTTCTGGAGTTTTTCACAATAAATTATATACTCTGTTGATAACCTTCACAATTTGCAGAATGGCTTTTTCAATGTCAGAAGAGAATTTTTGCATTTATTGTTCAGAATAACCCTTATTAATGCTGGCAGAGCTGCCTGTCAGTAATTAAAGCACAATCAATTGAATTGGGATGTTCTCTTTTTAGAAGGGCGTTCAAGTTTCCTGTCAGCGCATGCCGCATGCGAGGTTTGGCAGCCACACACTGACAGGGCTGTGGGACTAATTCCTAAGAAGGACAGCATGGACACCCATTCCTAAAACGTGCCTTATTCCATGCGCTCAAGGTGATTTATGGGAAGGTCATTTCAAACAACAGAGGAATTTCTCTCTGAAAAGGCTTGGTAAAAAGTATAAAGTGAGTCATACTGAATGTTTAAAATAGAAAACATGATATTTGTATGACTTATATGGGACTTTCATATTGTGTGTTCGGCATTTGTGGCCTTAAAATGTATACATTCCTCATGTTTTTCTTTCACTTGTATAGCACTTCCCAGTAGTAGCATAGAAAACGGATGTTGGAGTCTTTGCCACAAATGACTTCATTGGGCGAATTTATCCCATTCGATGGGATGCTACTATGGTGAGCTGATCCCGGGATTACTTCTCTGGCCTGGTAAACATCATGCACTGGTTACTGGCTGCGCAATAGCCTTTTTTCCCCCTTGCCCGCTTTATTGTTTGCTTGATCTCTGGGCACAATGGGCATAATTAAGAGACTGAGCAGCCACGAACTGAGAGCGAGGGAGGGGGACTAGGCAAAACTGGACACTGAACTCCAGGAAGGGAGGAAAGGTATAGTCTTTGTGCTTCGTGGCTACTTTTAAGTTTTGCCATAAGGCACAAAGTTTTCTGTCAAACTCATGTAGTGGGAATCCTCAGAGAATTTGCCTGGGTGCATAACAAGTGCAGAGGAAAAAGGAAAGAGAGGGAAAATATTCATAATTTCTCTCCCCCCCCCCCATTGTTCCCTGGAGGCAGGTAAGGTGAGCGCTCCAAATCCAGTCACTTCAAGGGCACATGATAAACTATGGGCCAGGCCTCAGCATTCTGTGTTTCACTGTCCTATAAAAGCTGCATCATGTCATAGAGATTTCCAGGGATTTGTCCTTTCCTTGAACAAAGGATAGAGTCTAGAAGGGTAAGAGGGATGAAAACTTTCTTCTCCATCCTAGATTTCGGAGGGGAGTACTCCCTTACGTTAGATGCTGTATTTTTGTGCTTCTGACAAGCACTGCCTGCACGTGGAGGTTCTTCTTTTTCAATGACTGTGTCAGCTTTCTACTTTTTCTACCCCACTCTCTGCTCTTTCTCTCATTGTCTAAATTTACATTGTAAGCTCCTTGGGATAAAGACCTTACTTTCTACTTTTTCTACTGACCTTTACACTGGGGGGCGGGGGTATAGTTGATGGAGCTGGCTGTGATATCTGATTTGATGGTAAGTTCCGGGGAACCTCATCTAAAAATCATGAGGCTCCATTTGAAATCATTGCATTGGTTATGTAGCATATTTAATAAAATCCAGCAATTTTGATCATATGGAAAAAGCTCTTCTTGCCTCTCCAGTTCACCACAGTACTTCCCATTGTCCATTCAAGGAAGCAGGCACAAATTAACAGCTTTTGCAAATGTTTCAGTTAGTTGCCACTAAACTTAGAGAGCTGGAGAGAATGCAGACTTAAAATGGTGTCATGCTGAAACAGACCCCAAAATGGGAAGAAATTGTTTGGGCAGTGAGGTTTCATCTGCTGAAACAAAGCTCCCAAAGGGATGACATTTGTACTGTAAAGTGATGCTCATTGGTGGTGGTGGGGAGTGTCATAAGCTGAAACAAAGCCCCCAAATGGTAAGAAAATCTCCAGTGTTAAAGTGGCCATGGTGAAAATACAATTCCCATGCTCCATTGCTCTCTCATACATGCACATTTTCCTAGATGTAGGTATGCAGCCAACCAGCAAACTCTTCCAAAAGTCTCAGCGATCACAGGATTCAATCAGTGATCAATCTGGAGTTTATTTGCAGCTGGTGGTTATGACACAAGCTGAACCTACAGGAGAACTGACCATCCCTAGCTTAGTGGTAGGCTATGTTTATTTATTTATATAGCATTCTATAATGCAATATAGCATTCTATAATGCAATATTTATATAGCATTCTATAATGCAATATAATCATGATGTGGTACCAAAGACAGAATGGCCCTTCAAGTTACTGGGAATAAAGTGGCCATGGTGAAAATACAATTCCCATGCTCCATTGCTCTCTCATACATGCACATTTTCCTAGATGTAGGCATGCAGCCAACCAGCAAACTCTTCCAAAAGTCTCAGCGATCACAGGATCCAATCAGTGATCAATCTGGAGTTTATTTGCAGCTGGTGGTTATGACACAAGCTGACCTACAGGACAACTGACCATCCCTAGCTTAGTGGTAGGCCATGTTTGTTTATTTATAGCATTCTATAATGCAATATGTGCATGATGTGGTACCAAAGACAGAATGTCCCTTCAAGTTACTGGGAAAGTTACCAATGGGTTGTTGTTCTGGACAGAAAGGAAGCTCAGCCCCAGCAAGACATGTAGAACTTTAGAAGCTGTTTGGCTTTGACTCAGCTGACAGTGATGTGGAAGAAGGTGATTGGTCAGACCTATGCCCATTGTCATGACTCGCAAGGCCCAAGCCAAACAGCCATCATCATCCAGATCTGCCCCTGCTATGAGATAGGTTAGTCTGAGAAAGAGTGACTCGACCAAGATCACCCAGTGAGATTCAGTGCTGAATGGGAACACGAAACTGGGTCCTCCCCAGTTAGAACCCAACATTCTAAAATCACACTGGCTCTCAGTACTTTAGGACCTCAAGGAGACCCCACCGAAAATGGCATCCCCATGGAGACTCCCAGCCTTTCCACAACATCTAAATATTTTATCTGTTTGCATCATTTATAGTCCACCTTTCTCACTTGGACTCAAGGCAGATTATACAGAGTGAGTCAGCATGTGACACAGCATTGCTTCTAGGGTTGCCAGCCTCCAGGTGGGGCCTGGGGATCTCCTGCTTTTACAACTGGTCTCCATCTGACTGAGAGATGGAGAAAATGGCTGCTTTGAAGGGTGAACTCTTTTGCATTATACCATACTGGGGCCCCTCCCCTCCCCAAACCCCACCTTCTCCTGGATCCATCCTCAAAGTTTCCAGGTATTTTCAAACCCAGACCTGGCAACTCTAATTGCTTCTTGGCGGGCGAGTGGAAGGGGACGACGACTGAGTCCACAAAAATGTTACAGCTTGGGTTACTGACCTTGAGGTGGGGCCTGTTGTTCTTCCAGAATTACAACTGATCTGCAGGCTACAGAGATCAATTCTCCTGAGGAATGGCATCTTCAAAGGGCAGATGCTATGGCATCATATCCCCTCTGAGCTCCCTCCCCTTCTCAAACTCTGCCTTCCCCACATCTCCTAGAACTTCTCAGGCTGGAGTTGGCAGCTCTATTTATGGGAGGGATGGAGGGGGGAAAGTCACCATGGGGATGCCGTTTTTGACAATGTCCCCAGGAAGTAAATAATGCATAGCTCAGCTCTTTTTGTCTCAACAGATGTTGGTGGCTGCTCTTGCTACCATGGCAGATGGTCCCAGTATGAAGCCCTGGAGGCAGTTGGTAATGACCTCATTATCATGAGACATATTAAATCTGTTTCAACCTCATTTTAAATAATGCATTTGAAGTTCTGTTTTCTGCCTTGCAAACAGGATTCTTATGTTAAAAGGCTAGAATTTGAGAGATACACAGTGGTATTAAATGTGAAGGCATCCTAAGGAGTGTGTCCTCAGGATTAGAATGTTTAGACGGAGAGGAGGCTGAAGTTGGTTTCTTATTCCCAGTTCCTTATAAGAATAAGAAACCAATGTCAGCCTCCTTAAATGGAGGGAATCAGCATGATCATGTGACTCTGGGTAGAGGAAGTTAAAGAGAGTCATGGTTTTCATAATCAGTTACAATCTGTTGTCTTGATAGCACCTGCAGAACACAAGCAACATCGTGGAAATATCGCGCCTTCTCAGCCATACTTTTATTGTCAGTTTCTGTTTGCCAAAGCTACCCTGTAAGCTCTTGCAGAGTGAAATGAAATGCTTTGCTAATTGGCTGGCTCGCATTCTTACTTGGTTGGCTTGTGTTCCTACTACTTTCTTTTAAGAAACACAGGTTTTTAGAATGCGTTTTGTGCTTCGGCACAGGCATCAGATTCCTTCATCTGATTGTATATTTAATCTGTCACAATGCAAACAGCAATACAAAAGACATGGGGAGGTTTCCATAATGCACCCTTTACATTAGAGACCATAAGAATGTACTGAATATTTTATCAATGCACCATAGGCATAATAAATGCTAAAGGCTTTTGCTATAATTGTTCAGGGTTCTAGAGCCTGTTTTCCAGCACATGGTTGAATAGCACTGATGTATGCTTTGCTGCAATTACCAGCACATTCTCTCCCAGAAAGTTCATTAAAACATCACCACTGATAAATTTCCCTCCCCTACTTTAATCTGAACTGAATCCTTTGGAACCTATAGTAAGAGCATTGCTGGAACTTTTGTGTACAAATGGAACAGTTCACCCGTGTTTTGTTTCAAGCAAGCTACTGCTTCCTGTTGAAACCAAGACTATTTTAATGTCTACATTGGGAAGCCCAGTAAAGACAGGCTGCTGAGTGGCACGGCAGTTGGACTCCTCCTCAGTTTTCCCATTGGGAAGATTTGCTTAGTAGGGTTAACAAATGATGGAAAGCTGCTGTGTTCGGTCTTGTGAGGAGATTTTTACAGTGCCATTTTAAGCAGAATTACATCCCTCTAAGTCCAGTGACTTCAATGGACTTAGAAGGATGCCTAACATGGTATGTACATAAGTGCAGTTGAGTCACAATCGACATGGCAACCCCAGCAAGGGGCTTTCAAGGCAAGTGAGAAGCAGAGGTACTTTATAATTGCCTTCCTCTGTGGTATCCCATCCAAGTATTGACTCTGCTTAGCTTCTGAGACTTGATGAGATCAGGCTTTACCTTGTCACCTTCCTTCCTGCTTAACTGGGGTCCCGTTCACACGGAGAAGTTGCTGCGCTAAAGACACGGATGATAGGCGGATTTTCAATGCACGATCACACCGCAACATCTGGGAAGCGTAGTGTACCCGTGGCTAACCTGTGGCTCGTCGCCAAAGATGAGGAGTAAAAAACCACCACATACAATGTACTAGTTTCCAGAAAACACGGGGCAAGGGTGGGCGTCTGATCACGTTTCCGCTTGAATCCCATGGCATCTGGCGCCCATCCATGTCCTATCGCAAACCAGAGTGGTTTTTTTTCAAAAAAGTCTTCACAGGATGCGCACAAACGATCATGCACATACACAACTTTCGGTGAGAAAAAAACTTCCCGTTTGCCACAGAAGCGGCACCTAGTGATTGTTGGTGTGATCATGCTGCGCCGCTTCTTTGCCGCGCTGCAGGATAGCCGTGTGATCAGCACCTAATGGCCCAACCACGGGACCTCGACGGGACGTGTGATCGGGCTGCCGCATGTTACTTTGCTCCGGGGCAAACAGCCATGCTTCCCCCCCGCATTTTCCGGCCCGTGTGACCGGGACCTGGGTACTGCTGGCCAAATTGACTTATGCCCAGGAGGTTTTCTTGATGTTTGACTTTGTCTCAACAAATGTAGGGTGGCTATTGTTTTCATCATGGTTTTGTGGCGGTTTGATCGGTGTTTACTCTAAAATAATAGTTAATTAAAGAATGTAATTAATTAAAGCAAAACTTTATAATAATAATATTTGATGCCAGAAAAAGAAAAGAGAAGGCACATGGGAAAGAGATTATGGAGGAATGAAGGTGATGGAGAACTGGTGTTGGGAATAATGTACTTGAGAGGATGTAGTAGGTGAATTTTTTTATCTAGACTAGAAGTTCAGAAATGGTCAGGGACCATATTTATTCTTAAATCCCATGTCTCTTTGACAAAAGATTATTTTCCTTCTTAGATTAATGTAGTAGAACTCAGTACACTGTTCTACAGATATTAAACATTTTGCATCATATTAATAAACCATTCTTTTTTCTCATTGGGCATTTATTTGTTGTAGTTGATAAGTTTATATCTGTCTCTGCCTGTGGTACACTGTGGTATGTAGGATCATCTGTGCGAGGACTGGTACATCAGGTGTCTCACCTTTTGGAGAAAGAGGCTATACCATGTTATTGGTTGTTTTCTTTCAGCTACATGGGGCAAAGGAGAACAACTCAGTCAAGAAGCACATACTTTGCTATCTGAAGTCTCAAGTACTGGGTTATATAACATGGGATAGGACCATTCAGGTGCTCTTGTTATATGTTTATTCTAGAAAAATGAAGTTTGGGTCTCTGTTTCTATAAGGGTATAAGGCAGCTCCTACTTATACTGGCTGGAAATGGAATTGGATCTAACCACTTCTGAAAATCTCAAAGGAGACGATGACTCTTCCCCTAACCTTGCAAAACTTATTCTCCTCTCCCACACTGTTTAATCCACAATGAAAATGAAGGTAGGGAAATCAGGATAAATATATTTAGATTTCTTTTAATTCTGAACATGCTGTGATTTCAGCCTTTCCATTCCTTGAAAAATGTATTTCTAAAAGATGATGGTGAGCCCTAATAGGCTTTGGGCCAATCTATAGTGTATTCATAATTGGTGTTAAACTCCCCATTGAGATCAGGGCTCTGTGGGATCTCCTTCAATTCCGCAGGGCCTGTAAGATGGAGCTGTTCCACCAGGCCTTCGGCTGAGGTGGCTGGCGTCCGTATATGGCCTTCCTGAGGTTTTTGTCTCCCATTCAACAATAGCTGGCTATATCCATCTGCTGTGACCATCAATTTTAATGTTACTATTGTGTTTTAATATTTTAATTGTATTTATTGTATCACTATTACGTTGTTACTCACCCTGAGCCCGCTTGTGGGAAGAGTGGGCTATAAATATGAATGAATGAATGAAATAGCAGAAGCCTTATGGGACATTTGGGGGGAGGTTGCCATCAAGCTGACTTCTGGTAACCCCCTAGTGGGGTTTGGAGGCAAGGGACCTTCAGAAGTGGCTTGCCATCGCCTGCCTCTATGTCATGACCCTGGTAATCCTTGGAGGTTTCCCATCCAAATACTAACCAGGGCCAACCCTGCTTAGCTTCCGAGATCTGATGAGATTCCTACTACCTAATTATGTATTCCTTTGCCCTCAATTATATGTATTTAGTTACCTGCTGCCCTGTTCACACGCTGAATTTGCCGTGGGAGAGCCACGAATGCTGGCCGGATTTTCAGGGCGCAATCACACCACAACATCTGGCAAGTGTAGTGCACCCATGGGCAACCCGTGGCGTGCCCCCGAAGCTGTGCAGTTAAAAAGTATCTCAACAAATGTACTAGCAAATGGTTTGCCACGGGCTGCCGACGGAATCGTTCTATGTGATCGCACCAGCGTGCAGCTTCCCCCCCGGCTGTCCTCCTTGATGCGCACACGCTGACGGATAAAACTGCAGTGTGCCACTGGCGTGTCTGATCATGTTCTGGTGGGTCTAATTGCGCCGGCGCAAAGAGCCATGCCTCCCCCCCATGTTATCTGCCCTATGTGACCGGAGCCCGCATTGGTTTCTAATTTTGTGTTTGTTTGCTCCAGAAGAGATAGTTTATTATTTTCATGGCTTTGTGGGCTGTAGGAAGCATGCTGTGGGCCATTTAAGATCCTTCCACTGTAGTTTTAGGCATTGTTGGCTTAGAGAGCCTGCTACATATATGAGAAGTGTTATCTTTATAACATACATTTTTTTCTATGCATGGGCATGTCCTGTGAATTTTATTGTGCAAAGTATCATGACTGTAGTTTATTATCATCATCATCATCATCATCATCATCATCGTTATGAATTGTCACAGTCAGATATTTGATTGGTGGGTTCAGCAATTCGAGATCTAGCCAAGTTCTTGGGAACTGCAGATGTATCTTTGCAGGATTCTCACTGTTCCAAGCCACACTGCCTTCTGGAGCCAAGCTGGTGTTATTTGCTCAATGCCCAGAATGTTCAAGTGTTTCTTGAGTCTTCTAGGCACTGTTCCAAGTGCTCCAATGGCAACTGGCACAATGGTAACCTTCTTCTCCCAGATGCACTCTAACTCTGTTCATAGGCCTTGGTATTTCATTTTATTCTCCTGTTTTTTTCTTTTCTATTCTGCCGTCTCCTGGAATTGCACTGTCAATTATCTAAACCTTATTTCTCATTCCCCCCCTACCATTGTAATATCAGGGGTGTCATGCCCAGGTGTTTATCTATTTGCAACCAGAAGTCTCCATGATTGTGTCTGGTTTGTGCTCCCATGAATTTCTGGCTGATGGTAAGCTGATTCCAGTGCAACATAGCTGCAACTCTATCCTGACATTCTTTATAGTCAGTTTGACTAATTTTACTGCAGTTGCTGACCATTTGGTCAACTGTTTCATCCATTGCCTTGTAAAGTCAACATTTGTTGTTATCATTGTTCTTCTCAATCTTGGCTTTCATACTTTTCATTTGGAGTCCCTGCTCTTGTGCAGCTAGAATGAGTCCTTCCATTTCTTTCTTGAAGTGCCCATTTTGGAACCACTTCCAGATGTTTTTGTTATCAACTTTCTTCTCTATGGCTGTGGTCACACTGGCGGCTTGGTGCGATATGGTGCCACCTCTAATTGAGCTGGTTTAAAGTGTTGCGGGGCATATCAGCCACACAGCACACCCTGCTGCGTGTTATCCACATTATTGCAGCACCTCAGCCATGGAGCGCACTGCCAAAAATTTCCAAAATTCATGTGCACGCATAAGTGCACATCTGCGCACATAGGCAATTAAAGAAAAAACACCTCCCTAGTGGCAGAACAGATCTTCAGGTTCAGACTGCCAAACCCGTTCTGCACGCACTCCCCCACATTCAGACATCTGGCCATGTGCGATGACTGTGCGGGGAACCGAAAACACCACTTGTGATGTGGTGCCTTTTTAACCCAGCTCCAAGTCGTCCTGTGATGGGATAAGTATGGCTAGGGAATGCCTGATAGATGTGGCTGTCTGACTGCGCCCATTTGATCTGGAGGGCAGGAGTGGCTGTGTCAGGCCAAACTGCCCGTGTGAACACAGCCTATGTCTTTCAGCTATTGCCCATGCAAGGGTTTTTGTTTCCAGTTGTCAGAGTTTTATTACTAGTGGAATCTCTAGCTGCACATATTATCCATCTGTGATTCCTTTGACCATGTGAATGGTTTCATCTCAAAATCTTTGGGCACTCAAGATAATGCCAGAGGTACCATGCAGTGTATGAGACTGCAATATGAAACCAAGGATAACAGTAGTATCTCTGCTTTCTATCTGAATTTGAGAATGGCATTTGTTCTTATTGATAATTATTACATGGAGATTGTTAAGCACAGCGACTTCCCAAGGGAGCATTATACTAGTATCCTGTCAAGACATTGCTGCTAATTATGATATTGGGGGGGGGGTGTCTGAATTTTTCAGTTTGCTGATAGCACAGGGTTTGGATTTAACACTTCAATAGTGTGGTTGCAATCCGGACTTTATGAGTATACATTGAAACACTTGTCTTTTTTATCCTGATGTGATTGTCTCTGATGTTTTTCTCATTTACTATAATGTAGTTATGATACATTTTGTCCCCAATGAGCCTCCCTTCCCTTCCCTCCACACTTAATTATTGGCATGTGGATCCCTTCTTCAGTGTCCATGACAGTACTCACGTTTCAGTTCATGGGCTAGTGCTTTCTGGATTATTGCCAGCCGTAGTCTGTGTTGGACAAGCTTGAATTTAACACCAAATTGATTGGCACGTTCTGGAGATCAGTCGTGAATTGGTTATGTCATTTAGAGACTGCTCAAATTCTTATTGATAGCAATGCATTTAAGTACGTAATTAGTATTCAGATGACATTTTCTAGCAGCTGTTTATGGCATTTCAACAGCTGTCTGTAAGCAGCACTAAGGCTGTTGTTCTCCAATATATTCTTTTATATTGCTTTTAAATATTTAAAACACTTAATATAATGAGAATACTTTTTAAAAAGGCTCCTAATAAAGCCTTTTGTTAAATAAAGGCTTTTGTTCTGTTCTAGTAAACAGTGGGATGGATCCAAACAGCATTTCATGTTGGTAAAAAAGGAAAACGGGGGGACAGATGTGCTGAGGATCACAAGATGCATGTACAGAAGCCCTGCTGGGCAGGGGCTACACAGTAAAGAGGGGAATGGGGTGAGATTGTGTGAAAAGGGCCGGCTGGATCTAGCCCATTGCCCTGTTCATACATGGAGCATCCCCCCCAGTGCAGAACAGTCTGCTTGCCAGAGCTTCATGAAAGAAGTAATAAAAGATCTGAGGCTTCCTCGCTGACTACCTGATTCAACTGAGGCTCCACGCCTTGGGGATGATTCACAATATTATCTAATATTATCTAATTTATTTATTTACTGCATATATATACCCCACATGGCTCCCTGATGGGGACCCAAAGTGGCTAACAATGGTTGCCCCTTCTCCATTTTATCCTGACAACAGCCCTGTGAGGTAGATTAGACTGAGAATGTGTGACTGGCCCAAGGGCACCCAGCGAGCTTGCATGGCGGAGAGTCTCCCGCATCCTAGCCTGACACTCCAGTCACCATACCACACTGGCTGTCATTTCTGCTGTTAATGCCTTGCAAACCCACACTTCATTTTTGTTTCTTCCTTTCTGCAAACTGAACCTGCAAGTCTTTATTTTCATACCATTTTCTGTTTCCTCGTGCTAATTCATTTCCCATTAAATGTATGCAACTTCGTGTCACGCTTGCATATGAGTGGCATAAAAGAAATGAACAGACTGGGAACAGCAACACCAAAAATCACTGGAACAAAAAGGCTCATGGTTACATATATACAAAAAGAAATTTTAAAAGGGCGTCATCGCATGTCCTTACTGCTTGTGTGGTCTTTGTGCCTCTCCAAATGAGGAGGGAGAAACTGCAGAAGCCAGCCTCCTGGTAAATTCCCTAGCTGCTAAATTACTCCTACACAAACCTGTACCAACAGGACTACTCTGCATGGGGAAATTTCAAAGCTGGTGTCAATACCCTTGTAAGTTGCAGTGGCAACAAGTCTGCTGAAGAGGGAATATGTGGGTCTGATTCCTCACAAGCCAGACACTGCCTTTGTATATCCTGTATCAGTCTCACATCAGCCACATGATCAGTCTGTTTGCAGGTGGTACAACCCTTATGGAGTATAAAATTCCAGCATGACCACTGTGTTTTCCCCCCGCACATGAAACCGCCAGTTTGGTATAGTGGTTAGGAATGCAGACTGTAATTTGGGAGAACCGGGTTTGATTCCCCACTCCTCCACATGCAGCTGCTGGTGTGACTTTGGGTCAGTCATAGTTCTCTCAGAGCTGTTCTGGGAAAAACAGTTCTCAAAACAGCTCTATCAGCCCCACCTACCTCATAGGGTGTCTGCTGTGGGGAGGGGAAGGGAAAGGAGATTGTACTTCACTACTCCTTTGGGTAGTGAAGGGTGGGGTATAAATCCAATCTCTTCTTCCTCTACTGAATCACACTGTTGGTCCATCAAAGTCAGTACAGTCTATTCAGACTAGCTACTGCACTCCAGGGCCTCAGGCAGAGTTTCCCACATGACCTACTACCTGATCCTTTTAACTTCAGGTGCTGGGACCTTCTGCGTGCAAAGCAGATGGTGTACCACTGAGCCATGGCCCCTCCCTGGGATTGTTGGTTGCAAACTGAAGCTTAATATTGAAAGCTTCCTGAACTGAAGTGCTGTTACATTAGGGCTTGGCTAGAAAACAAGAAATATTAAATTGTTAGATTGTTGCAGCAAAAACAAAGATGAGTTTTGTGGCATCATAACGATGAAAAAAATTGATTTAGCAGTCTCTTTTGTGGACAAGAGCCAACAGCAACAGATAGATCCTCACTGGGTGCGCATGTGCACACACACACACACACATCTCTGTGGTAAGGAGAAAAACACTGTAAATGGCCAAAGACCATGAAATGCAAAGCGCACAGGGTGTGATATTATATAAAATTCAAATGTAATCAAGGAAGGTACAGTGTTCACAGTAAGGGTAATTGGTGATAATGCAGCCTCTCTAGTTTTCTAAGCTGATCAACGCACCACAATCATTGCCAGCATATGAAGGGGCATTATGGTTTAATGTGTGGGTGGCCAACCAAAACCGGCCTGAGTCAAGATGAACAGCTATTCCCTGACCCATTCCTTTATTTTTTCCCATGGTTTCATGCTACCCTGAATGCTACTCCTCCAGAATTCTAGTGTATATAGGAGAATGTCATAAATTAATTCTGCAATTGCAGCAACCACTGCTTTCCATTTCTCTAGTCCATTTCCATCTCTATAGTGCGGATATTCGCCTGGTTATTCCGGATGGCGGGGGGTGGGTGGGGGGCAAAGCAGAAGTACCCTGCAGGTGAGGGCATCAGTGTTTCAAGGTTGGTTGTTAATATCTTTCTGTATCAGTTCTTTTAATGTTCATTGTTTTATCAGATTGTTTTTATAGTCTTTTTCTATTACCTTGGGTCTTGGGATGACCTGGAAAAAGGTGGTTATATAAATATCTACACAGGTTCATTGATAAACAGCATACACATGGAAACGTTGAGACAACTGTATGTATGGTCACATCAAGATTGCTTTTTTGCGGTGTTTTGTCAATGAGTCTGACGCACAGGAACCAAAAGCTGCTGCAGGCTTCCCGTGCAATGCTCACTTCTAATGTTAGCACATAAAACACTGATCAGGGATCTACTGAATCCTTGCTGTACTTTGTAATGTAGTCTTGAGGTAATAAATTGCATCTTATAGCCCCTATACTTGGTTTTTCCTATGTAAGCTGTAGCTTAGCCTGCCCTCCATACTAGGTGAATCTACCATACTTCAAAGCAGGGCTTTCAAAACACAGGTGGAAATATCAGTGATGTTGAGTGTTGAGTAAGAATGGTTACTTTTACATTTGGAAGCTTTTACACAATCAGACTGAATACCTTTCTTGCATAAAAATACCTTTTGACCCTGCTTTAAGAACCTTGTCATTGTACCTAAAGGGGGAATTCAGGATCACTTAAAAGATGATAGTGACCTTGAAAAATCTGCCTGTTGAATCTTTGATGCACAGAACTGATCTGCTCATAAAGGAGGAGATGGAAGCACTATCATTTTCCACAGCAGGGGGGAAAGGACCAGCTGCCTATGAATTTAAAAAATCAGATATTTTCCTCTTCTAAAAACAAGTTTCTTTAATGGTAGCCTTCCTTTTACAAATTAAAAAGCCCCCCCCTCCCTTTTTGCAAAGGTGGGGTAAACCAGTGCTTCATGTCAGGCAGTACACCCAATGGCCCCACCCTGGCTTTCAGAGGCATGAAAGAGACTCGGGAACAATGTGAGTCTCATAGGGAACAGTGCTTTCAACTTTGCAGCCAGTGACAAATAACAGCATTTGCCCATCCTCTGCAATCCATTTCTGTACAGATAGAGAAGCTTTCAGCAACTGAATTGTTTAAGCTGGCATATCTGTTTCTCCATTCAACAGGAAAGAGCCTTGACAACCTTTGTGTTCCTTCAACCCCAAACATTTGATTGTTGACAGTGGCCTGGAGTTTTTGCTTTCAGAATGTCAAGTTGCCTCTCTTGGGGCTGGAGGACTCTGGCATTGTAAAAGGTATAGCACAAGGAAAGCCACAAGGAAGGAAGAGTCTCCTTTGAAACATGCAACTTGGAGCAAGACCTGTTATGCACATACCAAACACAGTGCATGTCCTGGAAAGTAAAGAAAGAGACTGTGTGTCGTTTAATTATTCCAGTTGTGTCTTGTGCTGTGCTTTTGGGGTGATCAAAGAACTGCAACGCAACAGTGAATGCTATATAATACCTCTTCTGGGCTACCTGACCCTATTAATCTGTTTTAGTTGGGGTAGCACAATCAGGGGCTGTTACATATTACCTTCTTATTTTTATTATCTCTCAGTTGTACTGTGTTGTAGGGCATTCTTGTTTGCTAGGTTGAACATCATTTTACAGGGCAGATTTGCTGGCAAGCTATATTCTGACAGCATCTGCCCTTGTGGTCTACAATATTCCTTTCCTCAATGTTCCTTTTCTCATTTTGTCTGAGTGCCCCATGTTTGCGACGCTCAAGAACCACTATATTAAGCCCTTGTCGAGCAACCACTTACCACCACCACCCCACTCTCCAGAAACTGTTTTCTTCTTACTCAAAGATAATGATCAAAAAATTACACTGGGGATGGCTAAATATGTATCACTCCTTTTAACTCCTGCTTCCAAATAGAATATTTAGACATTTTCTGCTGCTCGAGGTTATCTATATAACAATGAGGTTTTAGGGTTGAAAGGAAAGGAAGCAGGGGCTGTTGATAGTGTACATGATGCCACAAGTGGTGCGCTCGGGCATGCCTGGGCAGGAGGGCCTGTGGCTAGGGCTGCCAAATGTGGGCGGGGGGTGGGGAATCCCCCGCTTTGAAGGGCCGATTTCCGACGTGGCGGAATTGGGCCCCAGGGGAACCCCGCCCCCGGCGTGTGCGTCACTAGCAAGTGACGTGGGCACACTGGGCACGCTGGGGGCGGGGCCACGGCCATACAAGGGAAAACTCTATGGTTTTCCCTTGTATGGCCGTGGCCCCGCCCCCAGCGTGCCCAGCTTGCCTACGTCACTTCCGGGTGACGTGCAAGCGCGCACACCCCCAACGCTGGCCGAAAGCCCCCCGCTCCCGGCGAAGACGGATTTGGCAACCCTATCTATGGCACTAGGCTCAGGTCTCTCTTCCTGTCTGCCACTCCAGTAGTATGTAGCTGACTGCTTACAGGCCTTGTGGTAGGGATGCGTCTGAGGTTCTCATTGGGCTTTTCTCTCAGATTTTGAAGTTGGAGGTCTGAAACTGCAGGTGCCCATCCTTATTCACTGTCACACAGAAGGACTGTGCAGGTGACACTGCAAAGGGGGCAGAGGCGCTTCCGGTTTTCCTGTTAGGGAACAAGCCTGATATTTGTTTTATGGACTGCTTATTGCGACACAATGGACTGTGCATATACACTTAGCCTCAGAGCACTGTACACTTTCGGTCACCTGTTGTGATGACACACATAGCGGGTGCCTGCACATACCTTACATGTAAATAAGGTTTCAGCTACACAGTTGCCCAGCCTGGTGAAGAAGCACAAATCTCCATTATTGTGAGAAATGAAACAACAACTTTGGGAAGAAAAAGCCACCATGGATGGACTAACAGGTAGGTGGGTCAAGAGGTTGGCACAGTTACCACCCATCTCTTGAACCCACTAGAAAAGGAGAGAACCAGTTACCTGGCCCCTCCTACCTGGCTAGATAGCATCTCCCCCGTAACAACCCCTGTCTGCTTTTGCCCCTCTTAAGTCCCACTTGCTATCCCCAACCCTTGCCTCTACCATTGATCTCTTGATCTGCAGTCAAGAGACCCACACGTTCCGGCTGGTTCTGGTAGTGTGGATTCCCTTTGTTTTCCATTTCTTCCCCTCCATTCTTCATTGGAACAACCAAGCTGCAGGACAGATAAGTATCGCCATCAACACCCCTACCTGCTAATGCAACTGTGCTTATTTCCTACTGTAATTCTTAGGAACTTGATTGAATGTGTGAGTGCATCAGTATTGTATGTATGAGACATATTTCTAGTAAAAGATATCGATTTTAACTACAACAGCCTCGAATCCTTTACTGGTAACCCTTGGTGGGATCAGGACCTCGGTATAAATTGGCAATAACCCATTTATAAATTGCTAATTGCTGTAAATAAAGCAATTCAGCTAACATCTCTCCTGCAGAGTTTGCCAGTGGAAACAGCTATGAGGTGCCCTGTTTACTCCTTTATTGACATGCAGAGCCAGAGAAAGGGACAAATAGCCCCCCCCCCCATGGCCATTTCCATTGGCAAAAATAGTGTGGAAGAGAAGCTGGAAGCCCCTCCTCTGTAGCCTAACTGGATAGTTTTAAGAAAATGTACACAGTCCTTTGGTGTGACTGTGAGTTGGAACAGGTACCAATCAATGTTCTCTCTAAGCTGTGGGGTCTTGTGAGCAAAAATTCTACTTTGTGAGCTACTGGCATTAAAGTCGTGAGCAAGCAATTGGGCTGCTGCATCAATTAGCTTGCTCTGGAGCCATCCCTTCCTGAGCTGAGACAAAAAACGTGTGAGCCGGAGGCTGAAGATCTGTGAGCTAGCTCACACTAACTCAGCTTAGAGGGAACACTGGTACCAATGTCCCAATATGTGTCACAAGTAATGTCTGTTTTGACAATCAGTCTTGTATCTGAAGTGGGACTAATGCCTTCCTTTTGTACTGATTTTTATTCTGAAATTTTGAATACTTTGCATGCCTGGTTTGCAGTTTTCTTTGTTTCAGTCCATTTGCATTAACAAAAGCACAGGTTGGCTCTTGTAGATTTGTTCTGCTAAAGGTGGTATTTTCCTCTGGTGCAAGGTTTCTTCCCCTGATGCAAGAGACTCTTTGTTGTGTACTGGGTTCGATGCGTAGTGAAGACAGATGCTGAGTGATTAGCAACTCATACTTTACTGGCACACAACACAACAACAAACAAACGGTCAAACGACCGACTATATACAGTCCCCGGGTGCCACCCACAGGTCCCATTGGCGGGTTTGAACTTCCCGCCACAGTTCCTATAGGTGCTGACTAGGAGTCTCAGGATCCTAGTCCCCATTGTTCTTTTGGAGCCAAGCTCTGGTCATGTACCGCTGGTGCCTAGTGGCGGTCAGCGGACATAACGCTCTTATTGTGTCAGGAGGAGACAAGACCTGGCTCATGATCTGAAACTGTATCCTGAAATAGGCTAGATAGCAACAGTCTTAACTATGGTTTCACATGATGTATGAACGTGGTCTCCCAGGCTTAATTCTGGTTTGTTTCCCAGTACCATCCTCAAATGCTCCCCAGCTGCAGGGACACCTGGCTAGAACACCTGGTAGAGTCAAACCAAGTTTTGTACTATCATCTCTAAGCCAATGCTGCCTTCAGACATGTGCTAACCATAGACACCATGATTTTAAATTGTACCTTAATCTCATCCTCTGTCTTAGCCATTTCCTGGGCATGCCAGAAAGATTTTTCATGTGGGAGAGCGTTTAACTATGTGTTTTCATCTTCAGGAAATAAAATCCCAATATATTGTGCCAAGTGTTACCTGAATTATGGGAAAAATCCAGGTTAGCAACAGGCAGAATCTGCTGTAAGGGTATGCATTAGGAATACTTCCAGAATTCTCTACATCTCAGTTTCTCCCTGGATTTTTTTTGTCTTTTTGGGTGAGTATTGTGTGTGGGGGGCTTGCATATCTGGAAGTCGTTGTGACTTCTGGTGACCCCCCCAGTGGGGCTAGGACATTTCACATTTGGGGGGAGTATTTTTTTTTGTATTTTTCATATGTGTGTGTGTCTGTGTGCGTGCTTGTATGTGCACCTGGAAGTCATGGCGACCTCTGGTGACTGACCCCTACTGGGGGCCTGGAGTATATTCAGAGAGGTGGCTGAATAAAGCCTTCCCCTGTCCTCCTGACTGTTGGTATATCAAGGAGGTCTCCCATCCAAGTACTTGCTGGAGTCGACCCTGCTAGTTTCCGAGATCTGATGAGACTGGACTTGCCTGGGCTATCCAGGTCAGAGCAGCTAGGACATTTCAGAGAGGTGGCTTGATGTTATCTGCCTCTGCATCCTGTCCCTGGTAGTCCTTAGAGGTCTCACTTCCAAGTACTTGCCAGGGTTGGACCTGCTTAGCTACCAAGATCTGATGGGATCGGGCTTGCCTGGGTTATCCAGGTCAGAGTAGTTTCTTCCTAGATTTGACATTCTAAATAACCTGCTTTTTCTTGAAGGGCAACGAAGCATGAGAATCCTCCACAAATCCATTTTTTTTATTTCTGAATTTTATACAGAGCACTGTGCATTTCAGGTTCACTACTGCTTGCAGTTCCTTCATTGCATCTGTGGCTTTTTCTCTCCACAACATTACTGATGTGCACATAAGCATTAAGGAAATAACACTTTATTCTATCATCCTTCTCATTGTTTTGTGTTATACTGACACATTCATGTACACATGATAAATTATACAAATTTATATTAGCTACTGCTTCCAAGCTCAGTTCAAACTATCGGTTCTGATGACCTTCAAGGCCCTGTGTGGTCTGGGACCATGATATCTGAAGGGCCACCTACTTCTGTATGAAGCTGTCTGATTACTGTGGTCATCAGTTGAAGCCCTACTGGGCGTGTGCCATCATTATGTGAAATAAGGTGGTTGGCTACATGACGCAGGGCTTTCTCTGTGGTGGCACCTGGATTATGGAATACCTTTCCTACACTGTCACTGGGAGTGTTAAGTGACTGGAGCCAAGAAAAGACATACTTGTTTACCCAGATATTCTGAGTATAATCATTTTTTAATTGTTATTTTAATATGATTATCATGGTTAAATAATATGTAAGCTGATTTGAACATCTTTGGTGGAGACAGTGAGAGATAAATTATTTAAATTAAATAAACATGTGCACACATGTACAGTACCACCACAGATCCTTGGATCCTATGCAGTTTGAGGGGGACTGCTCTGCTTACACATTAACTTTCTTCCCTGCCTCCTCTTGATTTTGTGCCCCCACGGATCAGTGGACCTCAGGAATCAGCAAAACTTGCATTTGGTCTTTCCCTTCTTCCACAAATGGAAGTGACCATTACAAGTGGAAAGGGAGCTTAGAATCCAAGCCAGAGATTCCCCCCCTTCCCCACCGGTCCCCCTGACACATTTGAAAAAACACAAAGTTAAGTAAGAATGCAAACAAGAAAGTCTTCTGGAAGCCACTGAGCCAACTGGTGGAAATGATTGAAAGTAATGGCATCCATCCAGGGGTCATTTCGTAGAAAAAGAGCTAGGGGGACTCATTAGCATAACTCATTAGCATATGCCACACCCCCTGACATCACCGGAAGTGTGTCCTCCCCACAGCCATTGGCGACCTCCAGTGGGCACCAGCAGGGAGCTCCAGGCCCCGCCATCCCGCACCTCACCCGGGGGGATGGCGTCCCCCCGCGTCCCCCCCCAAATGACCCCTGCATCCATCCATCCATCCATCCATCCATTTGTTCACTCTTTCACTCATTTATTCCCATTCATTTTTTGTTGTGCTAACAAAAGTAATGAATGGAGCTTGGGGGTTATTTTTCCATTTGTTTGGAAAGGAATGTACATCCCTGTGCATACTTGATAATGCATGAATAAACAATATGTACTGTTGAAGGCACTTAATGATGTGTGAAGGTCAAGGTGAGAATAAGAGCTTGTACAACATGGTGATAATTAACATAGATTTTCTTATTGCTAGCATTTTGCAAGATCACGGTGAAAAATCTAATTTTAACTTAAGTGTGAAAGTGGGTTGATTAATCAAAGCAGACAGAGCTTACGATGCAAATTTCCATTACCTAAGTCCAAGCCTAATGTTCAGTATTAACATCATTGCCTTCCTGTGTGCTAGGAAATGAATAGACATGTGAATAGAATGTGTACATCTAGGAGACTGAGAAGATCTCTATGGGCATCACTACTAGGCTGAAATTTGTTACCTGGAGCATCCTATTTCTTAAAACCAAGAGGGACAGAGCAAAGTTGTGTTAGGCCCATGATTTGAGAGATTCACATTTTAACTTGAAGCAATGGATATTTTTTCTTTATGCTTATGCATTTTTCCAGAAAGCCAAAAGTTCATTGAAACTCAGAGAGCATTACTTTCCTCATCTGTATATTTTGCTGAGTTCATCAATAATCAGACTACCATACAAAAATACCACACCTGTCTGAGAATGTTGGTAATTTTGGTGCAGTGTCATCATGTGGATCTGTACAGTTCTGCATAAAGATTTAAAGCTTATCTGTAAAAAATGTACAGCTAGATTTCTTCCACTGCTTGTCAAGGGATTTCATTGTGAGAGCTTAATGTTGTCTTCTGACGTTCTTTGTTCCTCTACTTTGCCCGTACTGAAACTCTCTCTTGCTTAAAACAAAAATAATTGCAGAAATGTCAGAATCCCAGGTGTGAGGGGTGGGATACACCATTGGTAATGGTGAAAATAAATCTGAATAATAGTCTCTATGGCATGGATCCATCTACCTGTGGATTTCACTGAGCAGTTCTGTGTCCATCCTCCTCCTGTATCCCACTGAGCTCCCCACCCCCACCCCCATTTTGTTTTTGAGGGTCAGTGAATTCTCAGGAACAGCATATGTGGAGGTTCTACAGTGGACAGGAGGAATCAGTGGAAATATTCGCCTCATTGTCTGCAAATTGAAACGTCATTCTGTTGATGGAACCCCATGAATTGGATACACGACTATAAGTGAAAGATGGCACCTGTGTACATGAGGGGCAAGAGATGGCGCGTGCACATCTGGAAATAGAACATGATATGTTCACAGTGTATACGATCATGTGTGAAAATGTGGTGTCTCTATTTGACCATGTTGTGGATACACAATGGAAAGCCATCATTGACAATACATGTCAAGTGTTTGTGAAGCCATACTCTGCTCTGAAAGCTTTAATTCACAATTTCTGAAGAGTGAAGACCAGTTGTGGTCACTCATTATTGCAGATAATTCAGTTGGAAATGCTTAGAAATGCTCTCTTGTACACATCCTAGGAGGAAATACCCTTTGTATTCTGTCCACAAGACAAGAAACAAGAGGGCACCAAGAAACAGACTGGTGGGCACCGAGGTGTTTGTGGGCACTGTGGCATTTCTGAACACCATATTGCGGACTGCTGCTCATAAGAATGTGGCTTTGGCAGAAACTGGAGGCTATCAGGTCTAACTAGACATTCTAAAGCAGGATCAATTACTAGCTCATTTCCTGCATTTTCTTTACATTTCTACAAATGGCAATGTAGAGCACATTTCTAAGACTGTGATTGAGAGTGTTTTGTTGTAGACAAGGAGCTAATGCATCTCAAAATTTTCAGGGAAATAATCCCAATGCAAAGGTGTTGTTGTTTTTTAATGACCAAAAGTAACAGATACTCTTCAGGGCTTCAGAGTTACAGAAAGCCACAGTTTAAACAGCATGTTATCTGACCTTTTCTCCTGTCAGCAGAGGTCAGCATGCATTTTAAGACGTTTCCTAGCAACATAAATGTGAATGAAGTTCCAAAGCAATCATTTGCTCGTAGGTGCACCCCTTTACATAAAACAATTACATTTGTGGGTGGACCATAATGTCTTCTGGGAGATGAAGGAGAATAAATGGCTTTCTTTTCCCATGCCACTTAAGTCTCAGACATCGGGGGAAACCGCACTGTACAGCTCTCAATGAGCAATACCAGGAAGAGATGCTAGATACAGTAAATATTATGGAGTATGATTGATTTCCAATGCTTTGTTTCCCCATTTTTTTTTCCCATAGGGTTTCCAGCTCCAGGCCAGAAATTCCTGGAAACTTCAGGATGGAACCTAGGGAGGGCAGGGTTTTGAGAGAGGAATGAACTCAGCCAAGTGTAATGCCATAGAGTCCACCCTCCAAAGCAGCCATTTTCTCCAGGGGAACTGAGCTGGGTCATTTGGAGATCCATTGTAATTCTGGGAGACCTCCTGGCCCCACCTGGAGGTTCGGAAACCCTGTGTTCCCTATAGGGATATTTGGTTAATATAGGCTGCGGTCACACAGAACATTAGCCACGCGAGACGGAAGACAGGCGGATTTTCCGGGCGTGATCTCACCGGCACATCTGGGAAGCGTAGCGCTTCCGTGGCACAACCAAGGCTTCCTGCCGAAAACACACAGCAAAAAACTAGTACCTCGGAGGTACTAGTTTCCAGAAACCGCGGGGCAAGGGCGGGCGTCTGATTGCGTTTCCGGTGGCATCCGGCGCCCGCCCATGTCCCCTTGCGAAAAAGTCCCCCCCAAGTCTCCGTAGATGCGCACACGCACCCAACGGAGCATGCGCATGCACACACTTTAGTTTAAAAAAATAAACACAACCCCGTTTGCCCCGCGGTCCCGCTTCTTTGCAGTGCTGCAGAATCGTCCTGTGATCAGCACCTCCCCCCTAACCACGGGACCTCCACGGGACGTCTGCTCGTGCAACCGTGCATTATTTTGCCCCAGGGCAAACAGCCACCCTCCCCCCCCCCCGCAGTTTTCTGCCCGTGTGACCGGAGCCATAGCAGAGTTTGCCCAGCCATGGAAGCGTGATACTGAGTGCAGTAAATAAATCTCCCAAGAAGTATATTGCAAAAAGAATAAACTTAAATTTATTCAAGTAGATCCAGTTCATATTCAAGTTGCAGTCGGAAGAAGAGAGAGAGAAGCCTAATTTAAAGAGTACATTCTCTAGCACAAATGGCCAGCTTGTCCAGCATCATGTGAGTGGAAGCACGAGGGCTTTTGTATCTACAGGGGAGACCTGTAGGGACAGGTGTCTCCATGGAAAGCCATGTGAAGCCAGTGAGAGGGCAAAGCAAGAGGAGGGTCAGAGGGCAGCTCCCAGGTTAAGTCAAAGAGAGGCATCCCATTCAAGGAGATAATGTCTACACACACTTAGAGTGATGTTGCGCCTCCCAATGTCCAGGCATGCCGAGTCGCTCACTCCAATATTCCCACCTGTTCTTTTATCTCAAACCTAACTGTATTATCAGGAAGGGGTATTCAGGTTCAGCATTGTTGATATGGATGCAGAACTTACCCGTCCTAGAAAGATTATGGAAGGAGTGTATAGCATTACATTCTCACTCTGCAGAATGCCCATCTCACATGCACCAAAGGGCACTGCTCCATCAGTGTACTGGTGGCCTCTGGATATGCATGGTAATGTCTAGCGTGGGCTGGAATGCTGGACTACACAGTCCCTTGGTCTGATCAGCAAGTCTCTCCTTATGTGCTCTCAAAACTTAATGAAGGAGAAAACAATGGAAAAGTAACTAATGCAGGAATATCCCACTGGGAATCTTAGCAGTCTTATTCCTGTATCTGATGGAATAGTTATAGAGTTTCCTTTCATTTGCGCTTCTAAATGAGCACGAGATTTTGAAGACCTGCCTGTGCTACGCTAGCAATTGCTGTGGAATGTGTAGTTAGGTCATCGGTGTATGAATGAACCCCACCACCATCACCACTTGCACCAGTTTAATGGGCACCAGTGTGGTGTAGTGTTCCCTCTAAGCTGAGTTAATGTGAGCTAGCTCACAGTTTTTTTAGCCTGTGGCTCACACAGTTTTGTCATCGCTCAGGAAGGATGGTCCCAGAGCAAACTAATTTATGCAGTAGCCAAATATGCCAGTAGCTTACAAAGTAGAGTTTTCCCTCACAAGATTCCACAGCTTAGAGGGGGCTTTGGGTGGTTTGAGATTCCACCAATGGAGATACCTTCCATTTCAATAATATGCGCAATAGTCTTGCAAAGCTTTAAAACGTCAGGCTGTTTCTCAAGGGCAGGACCTACAGCACAGTTTGAATTTATTTGGCAGATAATGTAAAGCTATGTAAGACATGTATTGAAAATATACTTACAGACATTCTTCATGGGGAAGCAATAAAGGTATTTTTGATGCTTCAGTGTAAATCCTTTATCATAGCACCTGTTGAGATTGATCCTGCGAGATGTTCTTGAGCCAGTCTGTTACAGAGAAATACATTCTCTCCTTTGTCAAAGAAAAGATAAAAGACTGGAGGGATTTATTTTCTTAATTCCTTCCAAAACACATAAATGCCTTTGACTAGATTTAAGTTGCTGTGAGATGAGGTTTGTGTTTGTACTTATATCATTCCTTTCCAACTTTGCATTAGAAAGTTTGGTGTTGTCAGTAATTCAATGGGCATTTCAATTTTGAGCTGCAGCAGGAGGGGGAATGTGCTGTGGGCAGAAATCCTCCCATCTATGGAAATGCAACAGTGAATCCAAGCCAAAGCCTCTCTTTCCCCTCTTTCCCTTTTTCACTGTCCCGGTATCCTGGGAATCTTGTTGTGATTACATTGGTTCACTTGAGCAGGAGAGCACTTGTGCTGTAGCAACTCCAGGAGCATGGCCCCAAAGCAAACCAAGCTGAGCAAGCCCTGACGTGCTACATGGATGCCAGCCTCCAGGTGGGACCTGGGGATCCCCCAAAAGGACAGCTGATCTACAGAATACACAGATCGGTTCTCCTGGAGAAAATGCATACTTGGGAGGGTGGACTCTATGGCATTGTACCCCACTGAGGCACCTGTTGTCTTCAGGCTCCATCCCCATATCTCTAGGAGTTTCCCAGCCTGGTGCTGGCAACCCTACCCCTCCACTCCCCACACACCAGTGGCCGAGGGGACCTGGCAACCCTAGCTCTACAAGCCAGCACTAAAGAGCCCACTTAATTCAGCAGTACCAATAATGGGCATTAGCTCACCCATAGTTTCCTCCCACAAAGTGGCAGCAGTGTGGAAGAAGATACTTGGTGAGATGGCACCAATTATTGATGCTGATGAAGGGTCTGAGCCAAGCAACCTTTGAGGCATTGGCAGTATGGGCTTTGCTTTGCCTGCTTCTGGCCACCAGCATCTGCCTAGGGCAGTGGCCCGATGGGAAATTTCTCTGTAAGTTAATGGTCAGCCCACCCCTGAGCATAAAAATACAGTTGAGTGTAATAAAGTAAAAGAAGAACATAAAACAGAGACTATTAGGCAACTGTTATTATATATTTGATCGTGTATTTCGGATGCAGTAGCATGCTACCCAAAATTCTGCCACAGTTTCAGTAATTGTCTGGTTCCCATCAATTAACAATTGGTTACACTGCTCAGCACCTGATTGTCCCACCATATCTGTTATAAGAGGAGTAATATATTTGTCACAGATCTCGTTATACCAGTTACATCTGAGCATCATGTGCTCAATAGTTTCTATCTCTCCTGAGCTGCATCGACAAAGTCTATATTCAGTGGAGATCCTTTTGAATCTGCCTTCAAGCATCGCGGAGGGGAAAGCCTCACATCTGTCTAATGTGAAGGCTTTCCTAAACTTGTGAATATCAAGCTGTGATAAATAGGACACCGGTTGCATGAGATATTTGACAGAATCTGGGGCTCTAAACTTAGGACATCTACCGAGATCTGTCTGTCTCTCCATGTCCATCAATCTCTGTTTTAGGGCTGATTTTGCTACATCCCAATGCATACTCAAAATCGCTTGGGGGAAAAAACCAAGCTCATATAATTTATTATGAACTGCTCTCTGCCATTTTGATTGAAAGTGGTCCCTGAGGATGGAAATTTAGTTTAAGCCAATACTGGAGTGAAGCTAAAGTAATTTTGGCTTCCACTGATATAGCACCTGTCTCTAGACGGATCAGTGTATTCGATACACACCTCGGGACCTGAAGAACTGCTCTGAGAAATTTGGACTGAACTCGCTCTA